>NC_135809.1:86686907-86927756 GCF_964213995.1 Mustelus asterias
AATCCTCCTGCCAGCCTAATAATTGAGCGTGAGTGGGAAACGGCCCTTAAGTGACCAATAATTGCCCATGTGAGGGCCTGAATTGGGCAAGGGTGGGCATCCCGTCCAAGACCTTGCCCGCTCAAGCGTAAAATTTCTGAAAGGTAGGGGCTGATGGGAATCCAGAGGGAATCCCATTCCTTTAATTTCATGCTCCCCCCTCCGACCTAAACTATATGCCTGCAGGGGAGCATTTCAGGCCCACTTCTGCATCCCAAGAGGATGCAGAAGTTCCTACCTTGTGCAAAGGTCCCTATATATATAGTAGCTGCAAATAAACAGTATTTGTTTGAGCAAAATAGTCTCAGGTAGTTTACTTTAGGAAAATACACAAGCCCGGAAGAACCTCACCTCGACCTTGAACATACAACAAAACCCTTTTAACCTGCCTATCTCTGAGCAGCCTCGTTGGGCCTGACTTTACCATCCAGTTGCGCCCGTTTTAGGGCACGAAGACTTGGCAAAGTTGGGCGTGAGGTGAGTAGCGCGATTCATGCCCGCGTCTGCGTTGGTTCCCCCTTTAGCAAGGCCCGAAAATGGACGCGATCGGGACCACGCCCAAAATGGGCGGGACAGCCATTTAAAATGCATTTGCATTCGCAAATCCCAGAATCGGTGCGAAACAGACATGCTCCATAAAGTCCGATTCGGGTGCTCCATCAATGAGAGTTAGTGAAGAGGTAAGTGCGTAGCATCCGACGGCTCTGCTGCTCACGGGTGTCCTTTCGTTGTAGCCATTTTTCTTCCTCAGGTCGGTGGCGGCCCTGCGAGTGTGTGGGGGGTAGAGGGCCTGTTGCTCAGCAGGGTCTCCGATGTCCGACTTGCTGCACGGACCTGGGTCTCAGCACTAACCTCGGGTCTTGCCGTGCTGCTGGGTCCTAGCGGACTCAGCACTCGTCCAGCTGCAGGATGTGAACAAAGCCCTTGTAAATAGACTGCGGCAGCCTCTCAACCTTTCAAGGAGCTGTGATTTTGGAGAGCATGCGGCTGGGGGAATTGGGGGGGCTGTGATTTTGGGGAGCATGTGGCTGGGGGATTTGGGGGGTATGGACAGTGACTGTTGATGTGCTAGGGACAAGCAGCGTTCCTTAATCTCTACATGTGTTCCTCTGTTCCGCTCCCATCTCCAACCTCCCCCCCCAACCTGCCCCCATCCCCACCCCCGCACCCCGCCCCCCCCCCCCCCCCCCCCCCCCCCCACCCCGCCACCCACCCCTTCAGAGTGGCGAGATGGCCTTTGTGATGCAAACCAATTGATCTTGCTGTTCTTTTTGCTGCTGCTGGAACTGAGGAGGAGGAGCTGGAGGAAGAATTGCGGGTTCAGGAGGCCCGGGCCTTACTACTTGCAGGAGTACAGGGAGGTCGGTGGGGCACTCACTCTCGGTGGCTGTCAAATTGACGGCTGCTCTGAACTTTTATGCGACTGGCTCCTTCCAGACCCCTAGCGCAGATGTATGTGGCATTTCCCAGTCAGCTGTGCACAGCTGTGTCAAGCAGGTCATGGAAGCCCTGTATGCCCGGGCTGGGCAGTACATCAAATTTAACCTGGACCAGGCCCATCAGAAGCCCAGGTTGCAGGATTCACAGCCATTGCAGGGATGCCTAATGTACAGGGGGCCATCGACTGCACCCACGTCGCCCTCAAGGCCCCCCTGCAGATTCCACGAAGATTCATCAACAGAAAGGGGTTCCACTCCCTGAATGTTCAACTAGTGTGTGACCATAATATGTACATGCGCAAGACACTCAGGCAGCATATACAACAGCTTCATTGTCAGGAGCTCTGACATCTGGAGGCATTTGAGGAGGAGCCCAGGCTGTGAGGGTGGCTCGTGGGTGATATGGGTTACCCGCTTCGGACATGACTGATGACATCTGTGCAGAGGCCTGTGACTGAGACGGAGACCCGCTATAATGAGGCCCATATAGAGCCATAGACGTTTGATGTACTGCCCAGCATGTAACTATCTAAATGCTTTTTAAAAGATAAAATTGTACCCGCCTCTACTACTACCTCTGGCAGCTTGTTCCAGACACTCACCACCCTCTGTGCGAAAAAATTGCCCCTCTGGACACTTTTGTATCTCTCCCCTCTCATCTTAAACCTATGTCCTCTAGTTTTAGACTCCCCTATCTTTGGGAAAAGATATTGACTATCTACCTTGTCTATGCTCCTCATTATTTTATAGACCCCTATAACGTCACCCCTCAGCCTCCTACGCTCCAGAGAAAAAAGTCCCAGTCTATTCAGCCTCTCCTTATAACTCAATCCATCAAGTCCCGGTAGCATCCTAGTAAATCTTTACTGCACTCTTTCCAGTTTAATAATATCCTTTCTATAATAGGGTGACCAGAATTGCACACAGTATTCCAAGTGTGGCCTTACCAATGTCTTGTACAACTTCAACAAGACGTCCCAACTCCTGTATGCAATGTTCTGACCGATGAAACCAAGCATGCCGAATGCCTTCTTCACCACTCTGTCCACCTGTGACTCCACCTTCAAGGAGCTATGAACATGTACCCCTAGATCTCTTTGTTCTGTAACTCTCCCCAACGCCCTACCATTAACTGAGTAAGTCCTGCCCTGGTTCAATCTACCAAAATGCATCACCTCGCATTTGTCTAAATTAAACTCCATCTGCCATTCGCTAGCCCACTGGCCCAATTGATCAAGATCCCGTTGCAATTGGAGATAACTTTCTTCGCTGTCCACTATGCCACCAATCTTGGTGTCATCTGCAAACTTACTAACCATGCCTCCAATATTCTCATCCAAATCATTAATATAAATGACAAATAACAGTGGGCCCATCACTGATCCCTGAGGCACACCGCTGGTCACAGGCCTCCCGTTTGAAAAACAACCCTCTACATCCATCCTCTGGCTTCTGTCAAGAAGCCAATTTTGTATCCATTTAGATACCTCACCCTGGATCCGGTGAGATTTAACTTCATGCAACAACCTACCAAGCGGTACCTTGTCAAATACACCCTCGTGATAGTGGAGAGGTGCATTGGGCTCCTCAAAATGCGATTCTGGTGCCTGGACTGATCTGATGGGGCCCTACAATACAGCTCTGTGATCCATTCTCGCATTGTGGTTGTGTGCCGTGCCTTGCACAACCTGGCTCTGCAGAGAGGTGACCTCTTGCAGGAGGAGGATGTGGAGGCTGACCAGCCGGGTGTCACTGGGGAGGAGGATGACCAGCAAGAGGAGGAGGAAGAGGAGGAGGAGGAAGAAGAGGAAGAACACACCGAGGAACACCACCCAGGCGCTGGAGGGCTGGCAGCTCAAATGAAGCATGCGAGGGTGGTTAGGAAGGCCCTGATCAACAGGTGGTTCAGTCGCGAGGGGCTTGTGTCTTTGGGTTCCATTCCCCCCCACAAAGTACTTCTATTTCCTGCAACATTGTCACACCAGAGTGGTGGGCCTGGGTACGCTGTGTTGGCGAGTTTGTTTGGCAGGCAGGAGGGTGATGACGACTTGCTAAACGCCATTATGATGATGCCCTGGTGCAAGCTAGTCTGACTCCTATCTGAACTCCGCATGCACGCTGGCACCTGGGCCCACGTCTGTGTAGTGGGTAAGGGATCTGAAACCCCCATTCAGGGCCTGGGGCTGGTGAGGTGGAGGACGGGAGGGAATTGCCTATGGGTTTTGGGGAACCAATGGTTTCCTTTTCTCAGTGACACAGCATTGTGGGGCATCCGCGACTGACATCAACATGAAGCATCCCTCCGGCGATCATCAATGGAAGAGGATTCGTATTCGAGACAAATCTGAGAGTAATTAGTCACAGATGGGTGGTGAAAAAACATTTAATAATTGCAATAAAGATGTTTAAATAATACGTTCCACCATAAAAAGTTGTGAACAGAAAACGTTAAGGTGCTTAAATATCTTTCTAACTAGTGCAGCCCTTCACCCATGCCATCTCAGTGCAACTACAACTTCCTAACCTTACGTGGCCTACCACTACATTTCAGTATCTCCCCAAACTGTACACGGAGGTGGAGGGGACCAAATGCCTACCTCGCCCCGTTGCCTGTGATGCGCGTGGCAGGCGTCCTCTGGAGCCCACGGACATTGAGGGCACAGGCCTGCTTCCAGGTGTCTGGGATGTTTCCATGACACCCACTTCATCCCCCGCTGCCCCTGAGATGCCCCGGTGTCAGGAAGGGGGGAGTCAGAAGGTGTTGCCACAGCCACAGTCTCCTGGCTGGAAGACCCCGGCATGGGCCCAAGCACTTCCTCCTCCCTTGGGGTTCCTGTGGGCCTCTGGGTCACTCCATGGGATGGCGGTACTTCTGCAGTGAGCTCCAGAAGCTCTGGCGTCACCTGGCACTGCCAGTCCTGGAGGACCACCTGCGTCCTATCCATAGTGGTCGAGCTCTCCGCGATGGCCACTTGAGTTGGGGGCCACCTGTCAATGGCCACAGCAAATGCCACCTGAGACTGGGCCATGCTCTGCAACCCCTCAGCCATGATCCTCTGCGACTGGGCCACTTTACAAGGGCTGCTGCCGTAGCCCGCTGTGTCTTAGCGATGCCCCGCTGGGTCGCCTTCAAGCTCTTGAGCCTCTCAGCTATGGGCCACAGAATCTCGAGAATCCTGTTCAGTCCCTCTGTTGTGGCCTGCTGTGACTCAGCCATCACTTGGAGCCTGCCACTCATGGTAAGGATCCCCTGTCCCAGGCTTTCCACTGCAGATGCCACCCTTGTAGTGTTAGCCTGGGAAGGACGCAAGATAGGCAATAGCTGTTCAGCCTGAAAACTTTGGGACTCCTCCCAACAGCCTTGCAGTCAGTCCAGTGTGACTGTCAGCCCCTCCTGCATTACCAGGCTCTGTTGCTGCATCTCCAGCAGCTGAGGGAGAAGTGATCTCAGAGGCCCAGCATGTAGCCTGTGGCCAGCTGAATCCTCGCCTCTGGCAGGCCCCCATGTGCCAGAGGCCTCGGACGTTCCCTCCTCTACCCACTGTACATTATCAGATGTGTCGTGCTCACCAGAGAGTGACCCAGAAGCCTCACCACTAACTGGACCGACTGACGTGTCAGTATCTGGGGTGATGAGTTGTGAGGTGGAAGCTGAAACCAAAACGGTGCCACCCTCAGTGGTCCTTTCACCCATATCCTCTGAGGATTCGTCTGAGCTGACCAGGATGAGCGGGATCTGCAGTAGGGGCCTGGAGTCCAGAAGGCCCTGGGGCGTCCGGATCTGCAACACAGGACACAAGGTTAAGTGCAAGGGAGGGAGAGGAATCCAGGATGCAAAACACGTGATTCACATTTCTCCATGAACATAGAACAAAGCACCAAGAAAATTACACCACAAGAACAGGCCCTTCAGCCCTCCAAGCCCGTAGCGACCAGGCTGCCCATCTGATTTGTAACCCCCTACTCTTCCGAGGACCATATGCCTCTATTCCCATCCCATTCACATAGCTGTAAAGAATGCCTCCACGACCTCCCCCAGCAGCGAGTTCCAGGCACGCATTATCCTCTCTGTGCAAATAAACACGCCTCGTACATCTCCTTTAAACCTTGCCCCTCGCACCCAAAACTCATGCCCCCGAGAAGTTGCCTCAAAGTGAGTAGAGGAATGACAGGTTCTCACGTCTTGACGGCAGCCCGACCATGCTGTTGCTGACAGCCCGCATCTCCCCTTCCCTTGATAGCTCCAGCGCCCACTCCTCAAAGGTGGTGAGGACCCGGAGGTCTGGTTCACCACCCCCTGTCTTCGCCCTCTCACGAGTGTTATGGTCGGTCTTCTGTGGAGACAGAAGGAGCCATGAAAGAAATGATGGCGTGACTCCTGTAGAGTATCAGGTGGTGACCCTGGGAGGGCAAGCGCAGTGGAACTCTTGGAGGGGCTATGAAGGAGCTACTTGGGGGTCAGGAGCTGGAAGCATGCAGGGTGCTGGGGATGGGAGGATCTGGGGGGGATTTGGGGGAAGATTCAAGATGGGGTTCAGCACTCACCTTTGCTGCCCGGATGACGTCATTGCCTTTTTTCCGGCACTGCTTCCTGGTTCGAGGGGCCAGTGCCCTGGCATTGACCGAGGTGGCGACTGCCTTCCAGGCCGGCCTTTCCATCAGTCTCCCTGGGTCTGCGTCTTCCTGGGGGGAAAAGGATGTCCTGCCTCACCTCTGCTGCACCCAGTAGCCTGCCCAGATCACCCTCAGAAAAATGGGAGGCTGGTCGTGCCTGCCTGTACTGCCTGCCTGTCCACTCTTGAGTTTTTTATGGAGCTGCCCCTCGTACATAGTAGGCTTATTGCAACAGATTTTTAAAAATTCATTCATGGGTCATGGGTATCGCTGGCTGGCCAGCATTTATTGCCCATCCCTAGTTGCCCTTGGAGGGCAGTTGAGAGTGAACCACATTTCTGTGGCTGTGGAGTCACATGTAGGCTAGACCAGGTAAGGACGGCAGATTTCCTTCCTTTGATTTGATTTGATTTATTATTGTCACATGTATTAGTATACAGTGAAAAGTATTGTTTCTTGCATGCTATACAGACAAAGCATACCGTACATAGAGAAGGAAAAGAGAGAGTGCAGAATGTACTGTTACAATCATAGCTAGGGTGCAGAGAAAGATTAACTTAATATGAGGTAGGTCCATTCAAAAGTCTGATGGCAGCAGGGAAGAAGCTGTTCTTGAAACAAATGGTACATGTCCTCAGACTTTTGTATCTTTTTCCTGATGGAAGAAAGTGGAAGAGAGTATGTCAGGGGTGTGTGGGGTCCTTGATAATGCTGGCTGCTTTTCCGAGGCAGTGGGAAGTGTAGACAGAGTCACTGGATGGGAGGCTGGTTTGCGTGATGGACTGGGCTTCGTTCACGACATTTTGTAGTTTTTTGCAGTCTTGGACAGAGCAGGAGCCATACCAAGCTGTGATACAACCAGAAAGAATGCTCTCTATGGTGTATCTGTAAAAGTTGGTGAGAGTCATAGTGAACACGTCAAATTTCCTTAGCCTAATGAGAAAGTAGAGGTATTGGTGGGAAAGGACATTAGTGAAACAGGTAGGTTTTTCGGACAATTGACAATGGTTTCATGGTCATCAGCTGATTCTTAATTCCAGATATTTTATTGAATTCAAATTTCACCATCTGCCATGATGGGATTCGAACCTGTGTCCACAGAACATCAGCTGAATTTCTGGATTAATAGTCTAGTGATAGTACCACTAGGCCATCGCTTCCCAGTATGCCAGGATTCTCTATATTCTGCATTCTCTGACTCCTGCTAAACATAAATGTTGCTGCTCAAAATTGTCAACATTTGGGCACTTCAATTGTTTTCTCGCCTGTTCAAAATTGGTACACACAATGAGTAAAACATTTGTATAAATGGTCAGAGTGTGGCAAGCAATGTTGTACACAGGCTTTGATTGGCTTTACTAGTGTTAAAATACGAACAGATTTATGATGTTTTACCCTACCAGTATATTTTACTCCTCCAATATTTCCAATCTTCTGTTGGAATTACACCTGTGATAATGTGTACCAGTCAAATGAGTGGAGATTGTAGACCTATCCAGCTCAGCTGGAACATATTGAACCTCTATTCCCGCAAAACTTCCACCTTCTCCCAGCATCTGAAATGTTGCTCTGACAACTCAAGCGTTTGGTCATTGAATAATCTTTTGGTACACCCATATATGTGTGACATGTTGACATAATCAATAAATGTATTGTGGGTGAAAGTGAAGTCTAATATGCACACTGCTCTTTTTAACACATGGAAGTATCTTCACTAATAAATTCTGAGTCTTGTGCACCATGTTAATTGCAACAATTTTTGTCATTAATATTGATGGTAAATAGCACTTAGAAACCATAGGAACCCTACAGTGCAAAAGGCGGCCATTCAGCTCATCAAGCCGACAACAATCCCTCTGAGGCTCTGTCCCTGCTTAGTTACCCTGCTAATACCTCCAACTTATCACATTCCAGGACCCTAAGGGTTAATTTAGCATGTCCAATCAACCTACTTCGCACATCTTTGGACTGGGGGGAAACTGGAGCACTCGGAGGAAACCCATGCAAACATGGGGAGAATGTGCAAACTCCACACAGACAGTGAACCAAGGCTGGAATCGAACCCAGGTCCCTGGAGCTGTGAGGCAGCAGTGCTAACCACTGTGCCACAATGCCACCCACTTCTGCAAATAAAGATGGTCATACAGGAGAAAATTCTAATAGTGTTTTTTGCTGCTCAGAGCAATTACATATCTTAGGAGATAAATTCAGACGAAAACATTTTGAGTATTCATCTATATCCACTTTTTCAAAGCTCGTCCACGAATGTATCAATCTTAAAATTCTTATCCTCGTGTTCAAATCCCTCTGTGGCTTCTCTCCTGCCGATCTTGTACACTTCTCCAGCCCTACAGCAGTCCAAGAACTCTACATTCCTCCAACTCTGATCTCTGATCATCGCCCACCACCTACTTAGGCCATAAGCAGCTCTGGAATGCCTTTCACAAACCTCCTCTATCTCTTCTCTCTTCCTTCAAGACACTAATTACATTTTACCTTTGATCAAGTGTTGGGCAACTGGGCGGCATGGACAAGTTGGGCCAAAGGGCCTGTTTCCATGTTGTAAACCTCTGTGACTCTATGACCTGTCTTGTCTCATTCTTTGGCTCAGTGGCACATTTTAGTCTGAAGACACCAATGCGAAGTCTCTTGGGACATTTTATTATATTAAAAACACTAGAAATACAAGTTGTTATTGTGCTGCACAATTTGTAATTACCTTTTTAAGGCCGATTTCCTGTGGCAACAGTTCAAAGCCTTCTCAGTACATTAACCAATAAACCTTTTGGTGGCATCCATAAACCTCTCACCAGACACACAATTCTGGGGACCTTTGGCTGGTATTCTCACCTCGGATTTCTCTGAACTCCATTTTAGACTGGGCCGTGACCTTAGGATAGGTGAACAGATTGATGAACATTATGGTTTAAAATGGTCTTCTAGTCCAATTACCACATCAGAAATAACAACAGATACAACAATCTGCTGCAATTTTCCTCATATGTTCTGTACAAATTCCTACATGAAAATTCTGCTGTTGTGATCATTCCATTTATATTGTCCAATAACTATAAAAGTTAGAAGGACAACGCAGGTAGACTTAGTTGGTCTTTTAAAACTTGTTGCCACCTGTAAGAATTTCTGTTTGGCAAACAGTGACAGTGTTCCTTTAAGGCTGATGATGAGAAGCATGAATTTTCCACTGATATCTATTCCCAAGATCTATTTCAACTGGTAACAAGGCCGATATCATTAAACAAACAGAAAATAAACAGTCTGTTCTTTCTTAAGCAACAGAATTGTACTAGGAGCAGAGCCAGTGAAGACTGTGTTCTTCCCAATGACTTTTCTCTTCTGAAAGCCCTATGGTTGCAGAGGACAAAGGTTTCTTGCAGCTCTGTCAAAGCCCTTTCCACTAACCCCCTGCACTGTCGACAGATGACCTTAAGCATTCACTGATGGCAGTTCAAGAGATGTTTACCCGGACAGGAGAACAGCCCAACCGGTGTGAATGACAATACTATTCATAGCTGAGTCAAACAGCTTACAGGGCATGTGTAGATATCAAGGTGCAAGATCGCCATAAACATATTTCTGCATTGGAATCATCAAAATGATCATTTACGGTTCTCAATGCAGTGAAAAATCTCGGATTTCAAAAGTACCCCCCAGCAATTGTAATTTACTTCCTCAAAAGCGCTCTTGATGTCATTCTACCAAATACTTTCATACCGGTATTCCTTTTCAACAAACTGAACTAAGTTTCTGATTTAATTTAAGTCGTTGAAACCATGGCAAAGCTTTCAGAAAATAACTCAGTTTTGTGCTTTGATTGCAATCAGCCAACACACTCTCAAGTTGTTTGTTACGACTGTTAAGTCTTAAACAGGGTTCCCTCACTGATTTGCGATTTCTTGCCAGTCTCCCTCTGCACTGTATGAAGTGCAACACAATGCTGTTGCTTTGTTCTGGGAGACAATCTAATTATGATTTACTAATTGACTGGTTATTGGCAGAGCTATTTACTCATTATATAATGGAGGATCCTTTGACTTGCAAATTATTATGGGAAGCATGTTCCATCACAATCTTATTTTGGTTTTAACAACAGAATTATTGGAGGAACTCTCCACAGCAATTCCTAAAAATCAGGCTTTTTGCATTCCCTGGAGGTTTAAGAAATTGTTTGCGCCACTGCTTAAACTCGAGAGTATGGCAAGTGAGAACACAAAAAGTGTATTGTAATAAATTGCTTTTATTGATATTAAAAACAAAAGTACAATGATCGTGAATCTCATCTTTCTCTAGAGTCTAGTGTTGGTTGAGTGCACATGTTAAATATATGACATTATATTAGTTAACAGGAGAGTACACCTTAACTGTATCTGCTAAAACATTTTTTAAAAAAGTAAAAAGCTTTATTTAACTAATGCAATTGCGGGTGTTTCCCTTCATACTGGCTGATGCAAACATTTGATAAAAGAGTATTACGTAAGTGATGTAATTTGGAGCTCATTTTCTTTTAATAAAAAAACTGAAGCTTTCCATTTTTGACGAAGCAATGGTGAATATAACGTGAAGTCACTCAAAACAGAAGTGAATCACAAAACCGATAGGAAACATAAGATGTTAACATAACGTGGGTCAAAAAAATGAGAGATGAGCTGTAACCAAGTAATTGCACTTGATTATATCATGGCTGACAGCAGTGAGCATGGGTACACAGTTTCCAAAAAAAGGCCTGAGGTTCTCTGGCTGAATCAAGGTACCTCACAGAGGCTTCCAATACCAAATAACACTCATATTGAGAGAGAAGAGAGAGAGAAAAAAAAACTTTTTCTTTTCATTTTTTGGTACAAAGCATCTACGAAAGCTTTACTAGTACAAAATTAGACAAAATAGTATCTGTCTTTGCAGTTGCTCATCAGTGCTAAGTACATTATTTGGACCAATTTTCATATATATTTTACATAAAATAAATAATGCCTTTACGCAGTGCCATTACTTTTAATAGCTTGGCGGCTCAACACTGCAAGATATAGCTCAGACTAATTCCAAAAAGGATCTGACCCTGGACAGTAAGTATATGAGTTCAAGTATGTTTTCAAAGCAAAGCAAGTAACTACTATGAATAAGAAATAAAGTTAGTTGAAAAACATAGGAAAAAAATCATTACAACACTGCTGTTTCCCTTTGATTTTTGTCTCTTTTTTTGTGCCTTTTGACTTCTCCTTGCCTATCTTGCACCGCCAAAACCAAGCTAATTTTTTTTTAAAAAAGACACGTTTCCTAAAACGGAAAAGTTCATTTCAAGTTCTGTTTGATGTTCGTGCATTTATCGAATCCCAATTCTTCGAGTCAGCTCTTTTGCTTCTTTTCAAGCAAGTTAGCACCGTAATACAAGTGTGTGTGTGGCCACACTTATCGTTCATCAGAAATAGTGCCGTTGAAAGAAAAATAATAATTAAAAAATCTTGACGCAATCTGTGGCAATGCGAGACTGCACACACCACTGTCTTTAGTCCCTCACAGGTTCACCTAATCTCATCTTGTTTAAAAAAAGGTGCAGGATCTGGATGACACTAGGTATTCCACAAAGTGTTGATATCCCTTCTTGTACAGGTGCAGAACAAGCGAGGACACATTATCTGGAATGCATCGCATGACATTTGTATGTGAAATATATTGTAGTCTGCGGCGCGACCACTTTGGCCCAAACACCTCAGACACCACGACTTCTTTTGCCCACCAGGTATCGCTTGTACCAGGCTGCTTGAGTATCATTGCACTTCTCTGCTGGCTGATGTTAGGGGAAGGGAATGGGAGCGGGTTGGAATGGGGGGGGGGGGGGGGGTGAGGGGGAGAGAAGGAGGGCAGGGAAGGAGGTCGAGTAGGGGGGAGGTGGAGAAAAATTCAGTTGGAATGCCACAGAAATGACGTCGTGTACAAAGCTATAATCCCCGTCTTTTATCTCAAGAAATGTGCAAAATTTTCTTTATCATTCTTGACTGAAGTATTTCTTTGATGGCGCTCGGACTTGGAGGGGTGGCTTGACAGGGAGAGTCAGAAGTGGCTTGTGCGTTTTGACATACTGTAAGGTCTGGACTTCCTCAGCTTGCCTCCTGAGCCTTTGGGCTATGAAACTTGAAGGAATGCCTCTTCGCAGCCGCTGGGCAGACCTCTTTTGCCAGAAGTCATATTTGGAATACTTGGTAACCATAGGCTTCCTAAAGCTTTCCTGCAATTGAAAACAAACAGCATTAGAGACAATGCCATGTGCATTTTGTAACAGTATCAAAAAGCTATCTGATTTTCAGAAACCTCAGATAACTGATAAGCACCATGTTCTTACTGTTGACTGGCTTTGCACTGCTGGCCTCTGAACAAACATTAAATAAGAACTGCTCTTTAACCGGTAAACATGGTATTAAATTAGATTGGAAGGTTTTATTTTTCCTTCCTCGACATTATGGTATTTTTTTTAAAAGTCTAGAGTTATATCTGAGAGAACCAAAAAGAACAGGTTGCTAGCGATTGACAGTTATGGGGCGGGGGGCTGGGTCAAAGTTCAGGTGATGGCCCAATCATTCCAATTCTTTTCCTAACCTCATGTAAAGTTTAAGTGCCAGGCCGATAACAGAGCACCTCAGATTTTCTGTTCTTAAGAAACTATCAGATACAAAAATAGATAGCCTGTGAGGTATTCTTCTTTTTATTCATTCATGATGGTCTCAAGTCTTATTTGTCAATGATATAAAAGTTTGGGAAACAAGCAGAATGGTTGGCAATAAAGTGAGAAAGCATGAAGATGAGATTGAAATTATTACTATCGCTCAACTAGCCCCATAAATACGGTGGCCAATCCCCTAGTAGGCCAGATATTCTGCGGCAAGTTGATTCACTTCCTGACTCCCCAAAGCCTTTCCACCATCTACAAGGTACAAGTCAAGAGTATGATTGAATACTCTCCACTTGCCTGGATGAGTGCAGCTCGACCAACACTCAAGAAGCCCGAAACCATTCAAAACAAAACTTGAATCAACATCCCTGTCCAGGACCTTAAATATTCATTCCCTCCACCACTGGTGCACAGTGGCAGCAGTGTGTATACTGTCTGCAACACTGTAGCAACTTATCCAAGTTTATTTGACAGCACCTCACAAACCAGTGGCTACTGAGAAGGACAGGAGCAACAATCATACACCAGATTCCCTTCCCGATTATGCACCATACTGCCTTGGAACTATATTACTTTCCTTCACTGTCATTGGGTCAACTTTCTGGAATGTCCTCCCTAATAGCACTGTGGGAGTACCTTCACTACAGTGACGACAATGGTTTAAGGCGACTGTTCACCACCATCTTTGTAACAGCATTAGGCACAGACAATAAAAGCTGGCCTTGCCAGTGAAGCCCTCACCACATGAATGAACATGTCAATGAAAAAAATGAGTAGATGAGAATAAAAGTAGGCTGGCTGGGTCAGCTAACCTTTGTTCTTATCAAATCAACAGCCTTGTTCTTGCTCTAAGCAAGATCTAAAAAACAGCCATGTCACTGATAATGGCTTGGTGTTCTAGAGAACAAGTAGCAGACTGTGATAGCGTTCTGGGGAACATAGGGCGGCACGGTAGCACAGTGGTTAGCACTGCTGCTTCACAGCTCCAGGGTCCTGGGTTCGATTCCCGGCTCGGGTCACTGTCTGTGTGGAGTTTGCACATTCTCCTTGTGTCTGCGTGGGTTTCCTCCGGGTGCTCCGGTTTCCTCCCACAGTCCAAAGATGTGCGGGTTAGGTTGATTGGCCAGGTTAAAAAAATTGCCCCTTACAGAGTCCTGGGATGCGTAGATTAGAGGGATTAGCAGGTAAAATATGTGGGGGTAGAGCCTGGGTGGGATTGTGGTCAGTGCAGACTCGATGGGCCGAATGGCCTCCTTCTGCACTGTACGGTTTCTATGATCTATTGAAAGGTTCTTTATTTTAAAAGAAATAATCTCTTTAGTCTTGGGTCCTCTTAATGGTGGCAAAAGATAGAGGGCAAGGCTTAAATCAATATCACAGATGTTGAAAATAAAATGGTAATATTTTCAAGGGGAAATCAATTTACTTAATTTTTCATACTACAAAATTCTTCCAAGAAATGCATAGTTCACAGCTGGAATTAGTGTAATTTTGCTGAAAATGTTATAGACACAATGAAAGAAAGCAGGTTCTTGATGTATGTGTTCAATATTATGAAGGGTGTTGATAGAATAAATAAGGAGAATCTGTTACCACTGGCAAAAGTATTGGTAATGAGAGCACATAGATTTAAGTTAATTGATGCAAATTTATTTTTAAAAAGTAGCGTGTTGGTCAATCTGGAGTGCACTGCTTGAAAGGGTAATGGAATCAGATCTGATAATAACTTTCAAAAGTGAATTGGATATATGCTCAAAAAGTAAAGATTTTCAGGGCTATGGGGGAAGAGCAGGGGACTAATAGCATTTCCAAAGAACCGGCACTCACAAGGTCTCTTTCTGCACTGCATGAGAAGAATATCATGAACTCATATGCCATCAACAGCACCACACTAAGGTTTAACAGGTTTATTTGGAATCACAAGCTTTTGGAGCTCTGCTCCTTCATCAGGTGAAGGAACAGCAGTCCGAAAACTCATGATTCCAATTAAATCTATTGGGACTTTAATCTGGTGTTGTGAGACGTCTTACTGTGCCCACCCCAGTCCAACGCCGGTATCTTCACCTCATGACTATACTAAGGCGTTAAGAGTAAAACGTAAAGATTATTAAGCTTACATTAAGGTCACACATGGTCACACAAATTTCAGATTTTGTAAAAGAGCTAATTATGATTAATAGACATCATTTTTAAAAAATCAGTTCTACAATTCACAAAGCAATAGAAGGGAAAGAAAATTAACTAAAGCAGAACATGCCCCCATAAATTTGGTAAGAAGTCTCACAACACCAGGTTAAAGTCCAACAGGTTTATTTGGTAGCAAATACCATAAGCTTTCGGAGCACTGCCCCTTCGTCAGATGGAGTGGATATCTGTTCTCCAACAGCGCACAGACACAGAAATCAAGTTACAGAATATTAATTAGAATGCAAATCTCTACAGCCAGCCAGGTCTTAAAGGTACAGACAATGTGGGTGGAGGGAGCATTCAACACAGGTTAAAGAGATGTGTATTGTCTCCAGACAGAACAGCTAGTGAGATTCTGCAAGATCGGGGGAAAGCTGTGGGGGTTACTGATAATGTGACATAAATCCAACATCCCGGTTTAGGCCGTCCTCATGTGTGCGGAACTTGGCTATCAGTTTCTGCTCAGCGACTCTGCGCTGTCGTGTGTCGTGAAGGCCGCCTTGGAGAACTCTTACCTGAAGATCCACCTGAAGATCTTCTGTCTGGAGACAATACACATCTCTTTAACCTGTGTTGAATGCTCCCTCCACCCACATTGTCTGTACCTTTAAGACCTGGCTGGCTGTAGAGATTTGCATTCTAATTAGTATTCTGGAACTTGATTTCTGTGTCTCTGTGCACTGTTGAAGAACAGATATCCACTCCATCTGACGAAGGGGCAGCGCTCCGAAAGCTTATGGTATTTGCTACCAAATAAACCTGTTGGACTTTAACCTGGTGTTGTGAGACTTTGTAAATGTTATGTTTGGGGACGAAGTGGAAAATGACAGGAACCATATTTACTTCCCATTTGAGAGCAGACAGCAAGCCTATCCAAACAGTTTACTTGCTAACCTGCCACAAAAAACCTGCATAGAGGTAAAAAGTTGTTGCGAGGAAATGGCTTTTTAAAAAAAATCATGTTGCTGATGAAAGCAGCAAAGAAACAGCCGCGTACCTTATTTGCTGATGGTAAAAGGTTAAAAGGTGTTCCAGAGAGATCGCGCTCTTTCTTGACAGGTTTTGCACAGTAGAGTTCTAGAAGGCCCAGATCACAGCTGCGAAAGCAACATTCTTCTACTATTCCTCTGTTCTGTCTTCGGCTATTCGATCGTCCAGTTGCTCTACCTGAAAGAGAGGAGAGAATTCTTAATTTGTTTTCCTGCTTCAGCATAGAGAATTCCAGTTAACATTGATTTTAATGCTGAAGAACAAATTTATGGATGTTGCCAAAAAAAAAGAGCAGAGGCCACTTGACCTTGCCAACACAGCAGAAAAAGCATGCACTGGAACAGAGGGGTCCAATGAACTATATGCCATTAACTGTAGGATCTGAGTAAAAGATAACTTTGGTTTAGGTAATGGACAATCACCGTTTATGACAGTTCGCTCTGAACCCTGTGCTCATGTTAACTTTTGCAGTGGCTTCAGAACTGCAGACAGTGATTATCCTTTTGGGAATCTCACTGATGATTGCATTCCTTTTCCTCAGGTTGGTGCAGATAGCATCACTTTCTGCTGTAGGTGCACGCAGAAAAACACTTAAGCCACATTGTTATGAAAGAGCCACATTTCCGTGCAAAAGTTTTATCTTTCTCTTAAAAAGAAAGGCCCCTCTTCACATTGTTATTTTCATCTTAACTGTATGTTCCTTCACTTGTGAAGATCTCCAGATGATCAGCAAGATAAACAAGAATAGAGGCATGTTGACACAAGACATAACTACGCTATCATCGGTAACCAAAGTCCTACAAATTGGGGAATTTGTTAAAATCTGGCTGGATCACATTTGTCTTAAAATGAGGCCAATTGGCCAATTTGTTTGTACAGGCAAGTGCTGAAGACCAAAACATAGTGATTGGGGACTTTTGTATTAAAACTGTCACATGCAAAAGCAAAATAAATTATTTATTCTCTACTCTCCCCTGACCCTGCAACCAATTCCTTTCTTCTGCAGACTAAGTTCCAAAAGCCTAGATCATTAAAAATGTCTTTAAATGAAAGATGGAATGCTGCAGCAGAATTACTTTAATCAGAAGAATGTGGAAATAAACAAGCACTCCATTGTGACTATCAGCAGAATGGTTTAGCTTTGTGTCCTTGTCAGAGAGAGAGAGAGAACACGTGAGAAAATGTGCTTATTCAGCACAACTGCAGGCTTGGAAATGAGTTTTTCCAAAACCCGAGTTTATGACACTAGCCACCTGTCTGCTAATTGTTCCTTTTCTCTATTAAAATAAAAATCTGTAATCAACAAAAAGGAACCTTTTAATATGTTCGTCATGCACTAAACAAGTCAGATGTTTATGGAAAATATCACATTTTGTTCATAGTTTCCTCAGTGATTGGCTTCAAAGAGTAATGATGTATTTGAAGCTTTTAATTCCTAGTTGAGGAAGTATGGAGACCATAATAAAAATGAAGGTATGTTTTTGTCATTGACTCAAGCTAAAGAAAGATCAGTTGTTCAAGTGTTTGAAGTACAGCAATATTTTTTTAAATACAGCAGCCTAATTCACGGAGTGTATTCTTTTTTTTTGGTATGCAAGAGTTTGTACATTTGTTTCCAGTTTTGCTGAAAGGCAAATTAACTTTCACTGAAACGGCACCTCTGAAAGATTGATTTGGAAAGTTAGGAATCACAGTTTATCTGGGCCCAGTGAGTGCCACAGCCTCTTCTCATATCCATAATTTAAAGAGAGAAATGATGTACATTTCATTAAGAATTCATAAAACCATTTGAAAATCCTTACTTTACAGTACAAGTTCAATTGACAGAATGGCATTGAATCCAAGCTGGAGTTCATGTTTGGGAACAAGGAGTAGGCCATTCAGCCCCCTCAAAACTTGCTGCCATCAAATTAGGTCTTGGATGTTTTATATCTGAACTCCCATTTACCTGCCTTTTATCAGAACTCTTACCCCACAAAAATCTATCAATTTCAGTTTTGGAATTTCCAATGGCAGTCTGGAGCTCAAATGCATCATCTTTGTTTTATTTTGAAACTTTATAAGTTTCAATATAATCCTGAATTTCGCATCAATTCACATACTCATTCTTTTGGTTTTACAGAACCTTAAACATTTGTACATGTGACATAAATTCACCAGAGTTAAGAGTGCATTGTCTTTGAGGACGTCATTATCAAATGACACAGTTACATGGTCAAGGTGCAGAATGGCTATAGGTTTAAGGAGTTTAGTTTAGGGGAACCTTAAAATAAAAATCGGACATGTCTGGTCTTGAAATAGGCCCTTAAGATTGGCAAACCCCACAAGACTCCAGAAGAGTAATTGGAGCCACAGGCACTTGTGATGGAGAATTAAATTAGTGGACTCCTCCCCTATCATGCAAAAAGTAATATCAAATAACACAAATGGGAAATAAGAACAGATAAAAACTTTTAGTATCAGGGAATAAAGCAATCAGATTTAGCAAGTCTTCACATATCAAGACATTTCTTTAACTTCCTGATTTGTTTGTATAAAAGTGAATAACTTACTAAAGTAAAATCCTCTTTCACCGCAGACAAACTGTAGAGTGTCCACCAGCTCACCACCACATAGTGTTTCAGCTGCAGTCACTCCATCTATAATGTACATTGTGAAAGCGATGGAAATGAACAGCAGTTGCCGGCATGGGGACATTTTTCTGTCCTGGGAAGGAAAAAGAAAATTTGATCAGCAAAGTTGCTGATTCACAATCAGCTTGAGATCCTGAATCATAGCTTCCCCAAACCACCTTATCATGTGTTACCTTATTTTGACAAGACTATATAATATGCCTCTTATAAAATCTTAACAGTATTCTGCTTTGTGCTAAGGAGTGCAAATCCCCATTTGCTCCAACTAAAAATCTCAAAGCATAACTTTGATTTGTAAAACGGTCATGATCAGTGCTGGTCCAAACAGTGATAAAAAAAATAATGTCCTTACACTGACTCGGAGTTCAGATAGTATCCTTGTAACATGAGCAGAATGAGAAATATGCAGTCCAGCATCGAGCCCAGCCAACATTAGTGTGTTGTCTACAAGCTTTGATAACATCAATTTGGTCTGCTACACCATGAGAGAATGAAAACTGATTGCAATAGACATTTTCTAGTTCGGAAACATGTGTTATCTGTTCAGAACAGGTTGATGTTAACTCTTCAAATGGTATAGTATTTTTTTGAAAAAAACTCCCATCAGCTGTTGTAAGAACTCATGTGCATACGGCTACTGCTGACAGTCTAAGCCAATTCTGTTGATCAGCAATTAAGCTGATTTTGAAGCTAGTAACCCACGGTTACAAGCACAAAAAATGCAATCTGGGGCACTGTCCACGGTACCCAGCCCATGGTGTTGTATAATGCAACCACCATACATTGGAGATATTTTGCAGTACAAAACCCCATAGCAATAATAGTTTTGTTATGTGTGTGTTGTTTGGGGGGGTGGGGTGGTGGATGAGGGTGGGATGCAGTTATACAGTTTAGAAGTTTATATCAATAACTGCACAAGCAACAAGCTAAATATTCTGGGCCATAAATTGCCTAAATTCAGGATTAATCTGGGAGATTCAATTCAATTTACCTGACCTTTGAATAAATATTCCTCCCCCCTCCAAAAAAAGAAGTTTGCCTGGAGTAACATTAATTAGTAAAAGAGAAAACTTTTCTTCTGAATTAGGCAGAATATTACAAATATTAAATGTTTAGTTCATACATTGAGTAACAAGCAGATATAAAAAAGGAAAGGGTTCCACACTCCAGTTCTAGGATTCCAGTTGGAATCCAGTTTTGGCACTGGTTCCATCAAATATAGTTTTTATATACGCGTCATTTGCTTGTACTATTTTCTGCTTAAATACCTTAGAAAAATATACGCCACTGTCCTTAAAGCTTTTCACTCATTAACTTAAAAAACTGGTTGTGAGCACTAATAAGCCCCTCACTAATTGTATTTGATCTTTCAGATTTTTCTTTCTAAATTTTGCTCTGAAAATCCCATTCACAATGTCTCAACAGCTCCACGCATCAGACACACACGCCTGAGCAGTGTGTGCATGTCATTCATAGAACTGTAAGGTTGTTTCTTCCTTAATCCATAAAGACCGATTTTCTTGGCAAGGAAAATAGGACAGTCCATAAAAACGCACTTACACTGTTTCAATTATTTTGAAAGTTATTTTTTTAAAAAAGGCAATTATCTCAAGGCTAAAGTAGACCGTTGTTTTGCTTTAACTGATATGATTATAATGATGCATCAGAAATCTGCTTCCTCGGGCTTAAAGGATATTACAGTAAAGTCAAATCAGGCAGCCCAGCGGCACACACGCAGAATACTAACGCTACCCAGTGGAACACGCTGGGAAACTCATCCCAGTCCAGGCTACAAACAGCAAACATGGTGCAAAACAAGAAATGAGGGCATCAAATTACTTCTCCGTTCACAGTCCCGGGGCTAACATTATTCTCAATGCACTTCACGCACACACACACAACCTTTGTGTCTTTTTTTTCTGGGTAAATAAATTACTGAAACACCTTTGAAAGCTGCTGCTAACGTGTGTGTAGGGGAGAGGGAACAATAGTCGAAGGAGCCGGCTGAATGTTATCTGCATAACTTTTTCGCCCAGCCGGTTTTACTGTGCAAAAAGTGTAAAAAATATACTTTTGTCAATGAAACGAGAAGTGCAAAACAAATCATTAAATATATATATAAATATAAGTGTGAGTTTGCACAGTTATTCTCTTTGGCAGTGCCTATCACCCTCAAAAAAATAACTTGCCCAACAATGAAAGTGCTTCTGGAATAGTTGCAACTAAGCACATCAGGATTTCTTTTTTGAAAGAAAGGTGAGATTGTCCTTTCTTCCCCCCCCCCCCCCCCTTCCGCCCGCAAGATTTTAAATCGATCTTTGCCTCATTCCTTGTTACCTTAACGGAGTTGTCGCTGCAGGCTGAGTCTGCACAGGTCGGGCAGAAAGCTGGGCATTTGGGTTCCATTGTGCGGCGATGTTGAGACGGAGGGGCGCGTTTCTCAGCTGAAGTTCCTTTAAACGCTGCTCCAGAGTTCAGGAGACAGACAGAAGAGAGCTCCCGCGCTGTTTATATAGCCGCGGCGTGAGCCGCCAGCACGCACGCTGCGAGAGGCCACCGCCGCTATAGCAGCACTTGGCAAAACGTGCACAGGCAGTCCAGGGTTTGGCTTCTTCCAAGACGCTGTAACAAATCGCCTTTTTTTGTGTTGAGAAAAATAAATATCGATGCAATTTATTTAATCGAATGCTTTATCTCGGTTTGTCGTGAAATGTGTTTTATTTATGGGAGGGGGGGATTGCAATTTTTTTTCACTTGTGCAATTTCAGAGTTTGACGTGGGTCAGAGCTGCCATGCTAGTCATTCGGAGCCACCATCCTGTGGGGGATAAAAATTAAAACTCTGGCGCTGGACAACATTCCTCTCCCGAGAAACTATTTAAATAAGATCCCAATCCATCACTTTTGTTTAATTGTTACTCCTTGACACTTTTCATCATGTTGACAGTGTTTGACAAGGTTACTAAACTTTTGCCAATTATGAAAGGGGCAGGGGTAGAATGGAGTTGGAACAGGGGTTGGGATTGTGGGCATGAGTTCTGGGCTCTCTGCTATTGATGAGATATTTTGATAACTGATGATTATTCGTCTTGAAGTAAGTTAGCCAACAGACTTATTTCGGGGAAAGATTTCTTTTTATAGAAAACAAGTGAATTTAGGCCTTGATATTGATTCCTCAAAGGATGAGAAGGATAAGGCCGGAATGATGATTGTTAAAGATTAAAATATTGGGAATGTATTCGCAATAAACTGCACATGCCTCCAAAACTGGTTTTTTATGGTAGCAGATGTTGAGATGCCTAGGTGGAGATATGGGACACTTAATTCACATATTATAGTGATCTCCCACAACACACTTGGGAACTCAGTTAAAATTCACTGCTGTTGCATGGGTTTCCCAGAGGTTGGGAATCCCAGTTGCAAAAGGAGGGCAGAAGCTGATGGCGCAGGGTGGTTAGCAATGCTGCCTCACAGTGCCAGGGACCCAGCTTCAATTCTGACCTCGGGTCACTGTCTGTGTCGAGTTTGCACATTCTCCCCGTGTCTGCATGGGTTTCCTCCAGGTGCTTCAGTTTCCTGCCACATTGCAAAGATTTGCGGGTTAGGTTAATTGGCCATGCTAAATTGACCCTAGTGTCAGGGGATTAACAGGGTAAAGATGTGGGGTTACAGGAATAGGACCTGGGTGGGATCGTGGTCGGTGTAGACCCAATGGGTCGAATGGCCTCCCTCTGCACTGCAAGGATTCTATGATTCTATGACTCATGGCCAGAACCCTTCTTAGCATTCATTGTGGCTCGAGAGGAGCAAGTGTGCTACCCAACCCTGTCACCCTGTCCCTAAAGAAAGATTTGGCCTCTCCGCTACTGATCGTGGTTACTTGACTTCCCCACCCATTATTCCTGTTCCACTTCACCCTTTCTGATCATGCCTCTCTCTCTCTCTCTTCCCCCATCTAATTGTTCCCTTCTCTTCCTCCTTTTTGACCATGCCTCTCTCTGCCCCCTCCAATTATGTGCTCCTCCCCTTTTCAATCGCATCTCTCTCCTTCCTTCTAATCGACAACATCTGCTCCTGCCAATCTTCTGTCACCTTTCAACCACAGTTCTCTGCCTGACCTTCCGATCTAACATCCTGTCCCTTCCAACCATGCCTCTCCCTCCTGATTGAGGCTATTACCCTTGCTGATCATGGCCTCTCTCTCACCCTTTCTGTTCACCGACCTCCCCACATCCTGGTTGCCAGGGGGCGGGGGGACTGTTGCTGAGGATGGCGGCTGTGAATTCCTGACTTTGTTTCCTCTTCCTGGCAGCTGGCTAGCTTGTCAGTTTAGCTGGCTGTCAGATGGGAAACAGAATAGGAAAATGCTAAGGAGGTCCTAAATATTGGGCAGGCCATCTGCTAATCTGTCTTCTCATGTTCTTGGGTCAATTTTGACCTCTTCCACACCTTCCTCACCTTCCATACACATTGGCACCATAGATTCCAGTTTACATTTTAGCAATTTGTATCCATGCAAAAGTTATAATGTTGGATTTGAAATCTATAATGATGGCAATCCTAAACAATGGTTCATGCACTCTCTTCTCAAACTTTTCAAATACCTTTCTTACAGTTTTCTTGCTGTTTGGATAATATAGGTGTCTTCTGGAGGTAATAAGCTTTTAACAAGATGATTAGTGTTTTTACTGCAGGTTGTTTATAAAGCGAGCAGCAGTTGATCTCATGTTTTTACTGTTTAACTGTGATGTTGAGCCTCCAGAGATTCTATGGTTGGCCTCAGTGCCCCAGGACAGGGAGGAGGGGGAAGATATCAGACAGAATTCCTTGTTCCCGATTGCTATCCAGTGACTCCTGCTGGAAATTTGAGTGAATGGCTCTCAATCAGCAAATATCTCAATTTTAAAATTCTTATACTTGTGTTCACATCCCTCCATGGTTTCATCCCTGTCTATCTCTGACACTTCTTCCAGCCCTGGAACTCTTCAAAAATTATGTGTTCCTCCACCTTTGACTTTTTGTGCATCTCCAACTTCCTTCACCTTATCACCAATGGCTGTGCTTTCAGCTACTTAAAACCTAAGCTCTGAAATTTCCCTGCCAAACCTGTTCATCTCTTCACCCCTCTGATCGCCTTCACAACACTTATCTCCAATCAGTATTTGGTTATCTGTCCTGCCTTGTCTGCTGCCTTGACTTGGTGTCAAACAACGTTCTGGTGAAGCAGCTTGGGATATTCTATGACATTAAAGCTGTTATTATCATTGCTGCATGTGTACCAGACAAGAACAGGATTGGGTCTGAGTGTAACTTGAGCCAGTGGCTATTGAGAGCTGCACATTGAGAATGACAAGATATGAGAGGTATCTGACATGTGAGGAAATGTACCATGGCTTCTTCAGGAAACAATACCTGGCATGATCAACTAGCATGGAAAACTCTCTTTAAATAGAGTTGTTGATTTAAAGTTATACCATATCTACAGTGTTAATATATTTAAAAGACCTGCAAACTTGATTCCCAATTTTAAATGCTACTGTAATCTTATAAATAGTACAGTTTTTAAATTCCACAGTATCACCCCATTAGAAATCATCAACATGCATCATGAAGATGCTGGCAATCTTTCCATTATGATGTGATTAAAACATTGTGGGATCTACTTTTAGTTGAACCTATTTAAAGCACAACTAATCTCTGTCAAAAAAAGCCATAGCCTGGAAGTATCATCCAGGCCTGAGATGCATTTGTTTACTTTCCATAGATTTCCTTTGCATTTGTTGCCTCTTTGGACAGTTTCAGAAATGCTTCCATCTGAAAAATATTCCCCTTTGGAAATGCGGCTTTTATGTCCATTGACCTACATTCTGCTTAATATGTGGTAAAGAGCGAAAAAGATTTTTGAGATTAGGTTTCCAGCTGTGAGAGGGTCTCTTCAATCATCCTTCAAAACCTTTGGTACTAGCCTGACTTTGGTCTTTTAAGTCCCATCGGCAAGGACATTTTCAGTACAAATCCACCTTTATGACAAAGCTGGTTGAATCTTAAATGATACCACCAAAGAAACTCCAAATTCTGTCTAACTATCTAGCTTGCTTTGTTTTGACTCTTTAATGAGTTTATCCTTAAGTTATATAACTACTCTGTGTCCTTTATTTCCCTGCCTTGTTTTTTCATTCCATCATGGGATGTGAGCATTGCTGGCTGAGCCAACATTTATTGCCCACTCTAATTGCCCTTGAACTGAGTGACTTGCTAGGTGATTTCAGAGGGTCAACCACATTGACGTGGGTCTGGAGTCACATGTAGGCCAGACCAGGTAAGGATGCAGATTAGTGAACCAGATGGGTTTCTCAACAATCAACAATGGTTTCATGGTCACCATTAGACTTTTAATTCCAGATTTGTATTGAATTCAAATTTCATCGTCTGCTGTGGTGGGATTCAAACAGAGCATTAGACTGGAATCCTGGATTACTAGTCCACTGACAATACCACTATGCCACTGCCTCCCCTCTATTCAAGCTAGGGCCTCTAATTCCATGTTTATGTCTGTCAGGATAATTGTACTGTGGATGTTCCAGCTCTGACATGTGTGTCATGATCACTCATGTTACCATATCCAGCCCTTGATCTGCCACACTCTGTTCCTCAGGACTCTCATCACCAACACATGGACAACTGAGGTGCAAGGCATCGCCTATCAGCTACACAGCATCCCATAACTTGTAATTAATTATGATTAATCGCGAGGAATAAACTTTAACAGTTTTATTGCCGTCTTTAATAGGAACTGTCTTGCCATCGTAACCTAATACCTTACCAGAGTCTTTCTGACAGAGCATCCTTTGACCCTCTCTTTTACAGCATAGCAAATATCCTGAAATGCACTCTTCTCAGATGGCCTAGTATAATGCCTCAGTGTTCTCCAAATTTTCTCTGAGACTTCAGCCTCCATAAAAGCATTCAAATGTGCAGAAAAAGCAGAATTCTTTGAGAACACTACACGTGCAGTGGACAATGGGGAACCTGTGGATGTGGTGTATCTGGATTTCCAGAAGGCATCTGACAATAACTATCCTCTGCTATTCTAGAAAACAAGACAGTGAAGAATAGAATTGGAGCCTTAAATGACCACTTGAGGGCCTCAATTGGCCTCCAGATGGGGAGGCCTTCCTCGTTCTTCCCCCCAGCCCTGGAATTAATCGGGGAGAGTTGGGAAAAGATGGGCTCTCCATGGCAACCCTACCTCCCAGCCTGCTCCCGGTGGGAGAGAATTAAATTCTGCCCCTCTGGCTGATGGAAGGCTAACACAGGCTGAGAGACCTGAGATCTGAGCTTGCTGCTGGAAGACGATTGACATGAGATATGAAGAAATATAGGGAGACGGCAGCACAACCTCACAAAAAACATGATTGGAAGCATTAATGCAAACTGATGACTTATTGGTTAAAAGTCTTAAACTTAAAAAAGGCAGGTACATTGTCCACATTAACAGCCTGCCTCGAGCCTTTTTTTAAAGTCAGATAAAGACAACTACTTCCTCTTGTTTTAATGGAGGGGGTGATAACCTCGTTAGAATCGTTTCCTTCAAAGTCTAATCCTTTTGTCTATTGGTGGGTTTTATTTGTCCTGAAGAGGAATTAGCGGCCAATCATTCCCCACTCAAAATTCAGCGATTGCTGCAGAAGTAGTTTTCTTTTTAAAATTAAGCCATTTTTTTCTAAAAGATATCTGTCTAAATTTCCTATTCATCTTTTGCAGCTACAAATATAAACTGTCTCGATGGCCTCGCTCGGAGAGCTGCTGAAGCCCCCACGTTTTGTGGATTTTGTGAGTTTTTAGCTTCACGTTTGAAGGGCACTCAACAAAGGATGACTTAAGGCAGGAGGAACTTAAATGGGGATGAGCAGCATTTGGCAAGTGGGGTGTAGCTGGAAAGCTGATAGCCTCCTCTCCCCCTGGTAAAGAAAACCACTACCCCAGAAAGGAAATGCCTTTAATAACAGCTATCATATCACTGATGGTCCCATCTTATACAAATAGCCACTTTCAATTTTAACAGCAGCTAGCAATCATATCACTGATTGCCCTTTTCTATAATCGCCTTTGTACTGAATCAAGTGGCTTGACAACAAAAGGCACCAATGTGACTTTTATGCAAAGCCACAAGATTATGTGTAATTATTTAATCCTTTCCATGTCTCAGAGCAGCAATAGACTGTACATGTGCAACCTTAATAGTGATTTCTGTTTTCCAGGCAGTACCTCAAATTATAAATTATATTTCTTTTTTATAAATCCTCCTTGAACTTGAACCTTCTCTATCTCTGTAACCTACATCAGCAACTCCCAAACTCTGCCTTGCACTGACTCAGGACTCTTAAGCATCCAAGAAAATTTGGGTGGATTTTCCGGCCCTTCCAGTTTGGCCGAAGGCAATCCCACCCCCTGCCACCCCCTGCTCCGCAGAGGGCCATCTGTGGTGGGGCAGGTGAACCATTCAAAAGACCATCGACCTCGGTGGGACTGGAAGATGCCACTGGTGGCCAATAGCGAGCTGCCTCTACCCTCGGAAAACATGCCGCAGGGGATCAGAAAAACCCGGTCTTTTTACCTCATTATTGGTGGCCTTGCTTTTGGCTTATCAGCATTCTCTATCAGAAATTTCCCCTCTAAACCCAACCACCTCTTCACCTCCCCTCTTCCTTCAAAATGCTGCCTAAAAACAAACCTGTGTGTCCAAGATTTTGGTCATTTCTAATATCTCCTTCTTACCACAGAGATTTTATTTATGACACCTTTAAGAAACTTGAGTCAGTTCCCTTGGTTGGAGAACTTTTGAAAAGTATATTGTTGTTGTAGATTTTTTGTCACTGTTGTTGGCACTCCCCTCCGGTAGAGTTGTTACAAACAACCCATAGAGGATAGGGGCGGATAGAAATTTGAAAGCCATGTAAGTTGGCATTGTATTGAACCCATTTGCTGAGGGAAAGAATTGCCAGCGCCCCCTACAGCACCAGAATTATTGTCCTGCTGCCAATTAAAGAGAGGGTTGCTGTAAGTACAACAAAGAAACAAACCCCATTGCACTAAGATCACCGTTACATTCACTCTGAATTCATGAAAGTAGCATGAAACTGAACAATTCTTTTGTCAAAATGAATATTTGAAACTTGAATAGAATAGCCCAAAGCGCAGCGTAGACCACAACACTGTGATAAGTTGGAATGATGCCCCAGCTGTGAGAGTGTATCATTTCTTTCATCTTCACAAAATTCTACAGCACAAACCAGAGAGATTTTACCCATCCTGCATGTGCCATCTCTTTGGAAGAGCTATCTAATTAATCCCACTAACCTGCTCTTTTTCTCACCGTCCTGCAATTTATTTTTCTCTTTTCCAAGCATATATCTAAGTTCCTTTTTAAAGTTACTGAGGAATTTACTTCCACCTTTCCTTCAGAAAGTGTGCTCCACTTTGGATGAAAAATTATCTTTCTTTTATTCAGCAAGATCACCCAAAAACACAGCAGGTTTCACAATGGCACCATTCAGCTCTATCTCAGTACCACCTCTCTCAAGCCCTCTGGCGGTTCACAGGAGTGTTATCAAACAAAATTTGACATTAAGCCAAGTAAAAAGCTGTTTGGGAAGATGACAAAATGTTTGGTTAAAAAAGTAGATTTTAAAGAGCATCTTAAAGGAGGAAAGGGAGATAAAGAGGCAGAGTGCTTTAGGGAGTGAATTCCAAAGATTGGGGTTTTGACAGCTGAAGGTGCAATGTCAATGGTGGAACGATTAAATTGAGGATGCTCAAGATGCCCCATGGCCTTTATCTTCTCTAACTGTGCAATGTCCTGCAGCCCCATAACCCACTGAGATCTCTGTATTTCTCCAATTCAGGCCTCCCTGTTTTAATTGGTCCATCATTGGCAACTGTGCCTTCAGCTGCCTATGGGCCCTAAATTCTGAAATTCTCTCCCTAAACATCTATGCTTCTTACAACCTACCTCTTTGACCAAGCTTTTAGCCATCCGCCCTAATATCTCCTTATGTGATTTAGTGTCAAATTTTGTTTGACAGCACTTCTGTGAAATTACTTAAGGAAATGTTATGATGTTCATTGTCAGCATCCTCCCATCTATGTAAGATGATGGACATACAATAACTATATTGGGATGGGGTAGCTTCAAGTGATACATTAGATCATAAGATGTAGGAGCAGAAGTAGGCCATTCGGTTCATCGAGTCTGCTTTGCCATTCGATGACATCATGACTGTTCTGATATGATAATCCTCAACTCCACTTTCCCACCTTATTCCCATAACCTTTGATTCTCTTACTAATTAGAAATCTGGCTATCTCAGCCTTGAGCATACTTGATTTGATTTGATTTGATTTATTATTGTCATATGTATTAGGATACAGTGAAAAGTATTGTTTCTTGTGTGCTAAAGAGACAAAACATACTGTACATAGAGTACATAAGGGAGAAGGAAAGGAGAGAGTGCAGAATATTATGTTATAGTCATAGCTAGGATGTAGAGAAAGATCAACTTAATATAAGGTAGGTCCATAGAAACATAGAAACTAGAAGCAGGAGTAGGCCATTCAGCCCTTAGAGCTTGCTCCGCCATTCATTTTAGTCATGGCTAATCATCGAATTCAATATCCTGACACCACCCCCCCCGCCTTCCCCAATATCCCTTGATTCCTTCAGCCCAAGAGTTATATCTAATTTCTTCTTGAAATCAGACAACGTTTTGGCCTCAACTACATTCTATGGTAGTGAATTCCACACATTCACCATCCTCTGGGTGAAGAAATTTCTCCTCACCTCAGTTCTAAAAGGTTTATCCTTTACCCTCAAACTATGACCCCTAGTTCTGGACTCCCCCAATATTGGGAACATTCTTTCTGAATCTACCCTGTTTAATCCTGTTAGAATTTTATAAGTTTCTATGAGATCCCCTCTTACTCTTCTAAACTCCAGTGAATATAATTCTAACCGACTTAGTCTCTCCTCATATGACAGACCTGCCATCCCAGGAATCAGCCTGGTAAACCTTCGCTGTACTCCCTCTATAGCAAGAACATCCTTCCTCAGATAAGGACACCAAAATTGCACAGAATACTCCAGGTGTGGCCTCATCAATGCCCTATGCAATTACAGCAAAACATCCCTATCCCTATACTCAAATCCTCTTGCTATGAAAGCCAACATACCATTTGCCTTCTTTACTGTGTAGTGGGGGAATTAAAGAAATGGTTACCTGGCACACAAAATGGTTGCCTGGCATACAAAGTGGTTACCTGGGAAGGGACATTAAACAGGCACGGGCTTTTAGCACAGACAAGTTACTTAAAGCTAAAACATGCAGGAACCAAAATGCTGCAGGAAGTTAGTCAGAGCTTGAGGCACTTTAAGATAAGGGCAGACCCAGAACAATAAGTCTGATAAATAAGATCAGCCACAGATGGGAACATAAATACATAAATGCAACAACATCAGCCACTGAATGTATAGATCGAAACCAGTCATTGATAGAGGAAATGTATCCATTCTATGAACACTGATATGTTAACTGCCCATGTCTGTACCTGTCTGCTTGTAGCGATGTGTTAACTACCGATACCCGTAATCTGCCTAGTCAACTTATAACTATGTGTTAAATGGCTAATATCCGTACTAACTCTTGTCTAAAAGATATAAAAATGATCAACTGCTATTGTGTAATTGAGAAGGTAGCTGCCAAGTACTGCGGAGTACCAGTGCTTTCTCCCGAAGCTTCGTATCCGAAATAAAACTGTATTGTTGAAACCTCCAAGTCTGACTCCAGTGGTAAATTTCCCACAACAATTGGCGTAGTCAGCAAGGATCTCATTGCTGGTAAGTTTTGATCGATTGACCACGATCGGAAAGCCGGGGTAGAGATCACTGAATCTGTGGGAGTCAGACAAGGTCAAGAATACAATTTAAAAGGGGTTAAAATTAAAGGGTATTTATAGTGATAAGTATTGAGTGTATATGGTATAGTGATAAGTACTAACTGCTGATAGTGATAAGTAACTGTTACTTGTGCTGACCGACTAGAGGACAAGGTAGTGCCTGTCTCAAACGCGCAGTCATAGACCGGTTGTTAAGAGGGGAAATCCTCCACGCGAAGGTCAGGAACCTGAAGTGGGCGTAGCGGCACCAAGGGCACTTAGGATTGTGAAGCATAAGTGGCAGAGGTCGGTTAACATCAAACTCTGTAGTGGCGAACAAACGCAGAGTTGCCACCTGTTTGCATGAAAGTTTGTATAGTTGGGTACTGGACTGTCAATGTTGTAAAGCGGTGCGGAAAAGGAGCTGATCAACTCTGACCTAGAGCCGGACTCCGGTGGAGAAACACATTGCTGAGGTGGTAATAGTGGAAGCCGTGAGTATAAATTGAAACCCTGAGACGGTCGCGAAACACGGTGCTAGAGTAGTAATAGTGGCCGGGGGTAGTGAAGTCCCTACGGTAGAGAGCACACTTTACTAGGGAGTAATCGTGGCCGTACTGTGCCTAAAACACGTTGCCAAGGCGGCAATAGTGACCGGGGGTAGTGAAGTCTGTGAAATGGCAGATAAAGAAGTTAAGAGGGAATCTGCAGGTTCTCTCATTGAAGTGTACATGACAGACAGGCAAGCGTTAATAAAGAGGATGCAAAGGAATAGATGGGATGCTTCTCAGACCTTAGAACAGCAGAGAAAGTGGATAGATGGAGAAAAGAGAAACAAGACAAAGAAGATAGGGGTATTATTAGTACATCAGTTAGCTGGACTAATTGAGCAAGTAGTCACCTCTACTAAAAAGTGGAGTGAAGAGAAAGAAAAGATTAGAGAGTTAGAATCCAGAGTAAGGGAACTGGAGAAACAAAACCAAGTGTTAGAAGAGAATCAATGGAGAGGGGAAACTGTTCCTCTACCTCCTTATGAGCCCACACGACAGGGACCAGCCGCTCCTCCAGAGGAGTGGGAAGCGCTAGAACACAACTTAGCGCCAATAACCCGAGGGGATACAGATGCGCAGCCAAAAGCGAATTATAAACCCTTCACCCCAGGTGAGAGGCAGCAGATAATGGCTTCCCTGGGTAAATTACAACCGAGAAGTGCAAACACTAAATTCTGGGAAGAATTAGATACAATTTGGGTAGGACACCAATTACACCTGAGAGACGTACACTAACTGGTCAGGGCAGCCTGTCCAGCGGATAAGTGACGGCAGGTAGCAGGTGGACCCGCCGCTCCTCCAGCACAGGATTATAGTGGGGGACGGTGGACACATGTAGTCGCCCTAACAGCAGAAATAGATGCCAACAGGCACCCTTCACCCAGTTTAAGACAGAAATTCAGAGAGTATTAGGGAATGCTTCTACTAACTGGAGCTGAATTACCACAACCAAGCAGCTAAAAGGGGAAGGAGCTTCTGAATACGGGGAACGATTGTTCCAATATATCAAGAGTGCTCAGGGCAAGGAAACCCAGGTCGTGGGGATCGAGCGTTCATCCAGGCTTTTAAGGATGGACTCTCTAGTGTTCACGAAACCATCCTAAAAATGGGAGTGATTATGTCCCAAGATTACGATGAATTGGTAGAGTGGGCTAGTGGCGTACCGGGAGGTGGAGAGGAGAAATCCCAGACAAGAACAAGACTAGAAAGAATAGCCGCTTACAATAACGGGAACGGAACTAAGTCCAAACTGACTTGCCACAATTGTGGCCGACAAGGGCACTTTGCGAGGGATTGCGGGGCCCCAAGGAAAGGAAACAGATTTGGGAGCAGTGGGAAACATTGCAGCCACTGTAATAAACATGGACACACAGAAGCAGTGTGTTGGGATAAACTTGGGAGACCCCCGACCCGATCCATGACCACAGCAGAACCGGAGGAACCAAGGAATCTCTGAGGTCAGCAAGATTGACAGTGTGCAGCCCCCATTCATAAAGGTAAAAAGGAGGGAAGGATTTATGTGTCAGCACTAGTAGGGGGCAGGCAATGTGAGATGCTGGTGGACACAGGAGCATCCATGTCTGTCACCGACCTACCCTTACCCACTACAAATAAAATGATTTACCTAACCGGGATAGGAGGGAACAAAACACCTGCCTACCTGAGCGAGACCACGTTAGTAGAGATAAATAATCTGTATATACCAATGAGGTTTTATGTGTGTAAAAATAACGATGGTACAATAATGGGAAATGATTTGATGAAAGAATATGAGATTTTGATAGACTGTGGAAAGGGAGAATTAATCTGGCCAAGACAGGACGGTCGGAAAACTAGAATAGGGAAACTCACAAGTCACCTCGAAACTATTAAGGTGGCCACAGTCACCACCAGAAATTGGGAATTAGAGTCAGGAGGGTTCGGAGCCATCTGTGCCTCCGTCCCCGGAGTATGGGCTAAAACAAAGTTAGATACCGGCTTAACTAAAACGGACCCAATAAAGGTACCTGGACCGGAGCATAAGGCCCACCGACAATACCCAATAAAACCAGAGGCAGAGAACGTTGTAGTGGAGATCGTTAAAGGGTTAGTGGAAAGCGGGATTCTGAGAGAAACCACAAGCACCACTAACTCCTCAACCTGGCCGGTGAGCAAACCTGACGGAAGCTACAGGCTCACGATAGATTACACCGGACTCAATAAAGTCACGTCTAAGTTGCACCCCATTGTAGCAAGCCCCTTGACAATCCTGAATGGGCTGTCACAGGAGCACAAGATATTCACAGTATTGGATATAGCCAACGGATTCTGGTTCCTACCCTTGGATCCCAAATCCCAAGACAAATTCGCCTTTACAGTGGGAGACAAACAGTACACTTGGACTCGCCTACCACAGGGATTCCACAACAGCCCCGCTATCTTCCATCGAGTAATGAGTGACATCCTGAACAGGGTAGAACTGCCAGAGGGTAGCGTGATCCTACAATATGTAGATGATATCTTAATAGCTTCGGAGTCCAAGTCAGGACATCAAGAAGCACTATATCTAGTATTAAACGAACTAAAAACCGCAGGGTTAAAGGTGAGCCCCAAAAAGGCACAGATCGGGAAAACACAGGTCCTTTACCTAGGACACCTTATATCCCAAGGGCTTAAAGAAATGCCAACAGACCGAAAGAAGGCGGTACAACAATGCCGCGACCCGTCACTGTCAGAGGGGCCAGAAAGGTGCTAGGACTATTTAACTATAGCCGAAGTTTCATCCCAGGGTTCGCAAAATTGGCAGAACCTATACAAAGACTAGTCAAAGGGGGAAAACCAGCTTTAGATCCCATAGAATGGGGACCCGAGCAGGAAGAGGCTTAAAACAAACTAAAAACAGAACTGATATCAGCCCCTGGACTAGGATTACCAGATTCTAATAAGGACTTCAACATCCATTGTAGTAATGAGGGAGGGTTCTATTCCACAGTGGTAACACAGGACCATGGCAACAAAAGGAGACCCATAGGGTATTATTCAACCGCAGAAGGGCCGGTAGTCACCGGACTGCCAAGGTGCATAGCCGCCTTGGATTGCGCTGCCTGGGCTGTAAAGGTTAGTGAGCTAGTAATAATGACAGGGAATATAATCCTTCACACCAAACACACCTTGGTGGAAATGTTGAACACGGGAAAACTCAAACATGAGAAGGGCTAAGCTGTCCTCCTACCTCCAAGCAAATCCGTAATAATAATAAGGGACACAGGGAATAACCCAGCAGAAGGGATCTTAGACACAGGAGAGCCACACAATTGTGGGGATACAGATATGGACGTAGAAGAAGGTAGGATAAAGGATGTACCTTTAACAACAGCTGAGGAGACCCTTTTTGTAGATGGTTCACGCAAATATGTGGAAGGATCACCCCGGACAGGGTGGGCAGTAGTAAATGACAAATTAGAGACAGTAAGGTCAGGAAGGATTGACGGAGGTCTATCTGCGCAAGTGGCAGAACTAGTGGCACTCACACAGGCACTAGAGTTATCTGAAGGCAAAACGGTAAACATATATACAGATAGTCGATACGCGTTCGGAGTCATACATGACTATATGACAGCATGGAGTAGAAGAGGGTTCATAACCACGGGAGGAACTCCTATTAAACACCAACAAAGAATTGAGGCATTGTTGAGAGCTAGCGGGAAACCTTGAGAAGCCGCAGAAATCAAAATTAAAGCGCACCAGAAAGAACCAGGAAGAGATAACCCGGACTGGTTAAATTTCAAAGGGAACCAAGCCACAGATAAAGCAGCACAGTTAGCCTTAGGACAGGAGACAGTTGGCGAGCTGCCAATAGCAGCAACAGAACTGACAGGAGACGAAATTCGGGACTTACATGAGGATACCTCGAAAGAGGAAAAGGAGGAGTGGGAAGCACAGGGAGCGGTCAAAGGGACTGATAACATTTGGAAACGAGAAGATAAGGTAATAACACCAGAGTGCATACAAAACACCCTATTGGAACTACACCATGGACTCTCACATGCAGGTAGAGAGGCCATGATAAATAGTATTGGAAAGGAATGGTGGTGGAGAGGAATGGGAAGAGACATAGCCCGACACTGTCACTGATGCGTGATGTGCGTGCAACACAACCCTGGTCGACCCATAAAAATTAAGATGGGACACCAGCCGCGTCCAAAGGGACCCTGGGAACATCTGCAAATAGATTTCACAGGGCCACTACCACAATCCCATGGCAAAACCTATTGTCTGGTCATTATAGAACAGTTCACCAGGTGGGTAGAAGCATTCCCTACTACAAATTGTACTGCTACCACGGTGGCTAGAATATTGTCAGAAGAGGTAATCCCTAGATGGGGAGTACCCCTACAAATCGATTCGGACCAAGGGATGCACTTCACTGGAAAGGTGGTAAAAACAGTGTGCCAATTGATGGGGATAAAACAAAAATTCCACATCCCTTACCACCCACAGAGTTCTGGAATGGTGGAACGTATGAATAGAACACTTAAGAATGCACTGGCGAAAGCCATACAAACATCGGGAAAAATGTGGACAGAGGTATTGCCCACTATACTAATGAGATTAAGAGCTACCACAAACCGGACAACCAGATTAACCCCTTATGAACTAATGACAGGACGGGCGATGCAATTACCAGAAAGCATCATAACAGGTGGGACCGATGTAGGTCCACTAAAAGATAACATCAGGAGATATGTTTTGGAACTAAGCGCTCAACGAATAGGGATGCGCAAATTGGTAAAAGATAATCAAGAAAAAAGAGACGCACAGAGAGAGCTTGAAATGCTCCCTGACGTCCCAACAGCGGGAAGTCGCGTCCTCGTAAAAACATTACCTGACAAACCAGGGTTTGCACCAAAATGGAATGGGCCATATGAAGTTATAATTAGTGGAGACACCTGTGCCTGTATAGACATAAGAGGGAAAGGTATATGGAAACATTGGACCTAGCTGAAATTACACAAAGAAATGAATGAATGAATTTAAGTGACCCGATTGCCTTCCTCAACACAGGCGAAGACTGCAAGCAAGAGCAACTGGCGCGTTCGGGTTGACAGTATAACTTTTGAAAATTGTATAACTTACAATATTAGGATTGATACTTGCTCGTTGCGGATATGTATGAAATCACGTATGTAACTGTATTACTTTGCTTTCTCGCGACTGTAGATTTGACTGGGCTGGAGGATAACCTATTTTACAAGGCTCATATACATTTACAAGGGAATCGAGCTGTATGTTACCCGTTAGCACAATCGGTAGAAGCCCTATTTGTAGCCACCCCTGGGTGGACCCCTCATGACTTATATATAGTAGATACATCAGACGCACCCTGTAAGGGACAAATTGGCAAATATAAAAGCGGTATACAGGGGAGATGTGAGGAACTTGTAAATCCCACAGATCCTGTGTGCAAGGGGCTCCAACAGGAGCGAGGGAGAGCTTGCTTGGATAATGCAATCTATCCGCTTTGTTTTACAGGGCAGGGATGGGGATGTGCCTATGCCTTGGTCCCCAAGAATGATTCCTGCGTGCAGACGCAATGTGTCCGTCAGCATTGTTGGGTTAATAAGAGTCAGTGATGAACGGAAATACCTGAATGTAACCGTGGGGAGGCAGCTCATTTGTGGACAGTGTAATGGGACTCATGTCAGCTCAGCCGAATGGACATACCCATTTGATACTTACCAGGTGGTGGGATCAAACGGGGAGTCAAGTAAACCGAACAATTGGCAATATAAGCAAACTCATAATCGGGACACTACATGCTACCGGGCTAAGAAGGGATATGTGTTCCTCTTCAATGGTACTTACACGACAGAAACACCAACCCTCCTGAACCTTTTTGCAGTAGGAACTATAGGACCACTCACTGTTCCATGCCCTCAGAAGGGGCATATCCGTAGAAAAATAGTAACCCGGGCTATCAGCAAAGAATTCTGTGCTGATTGGGAAACCCCGGGCACAATGGAATCATCACTGGGATATGGGTTCCTTGGAGCCCTACCTCTGGTGGGGGGGGGGGGGGGGGGGCCGGGGGGGGGGGGGGGGGGGGGGCAGCAGGAGTACTTAATGCAAAAAATAGGAACATATTGTTTGTGGACTAACAGTCCTGGGAAACAGCACTTCAAACGCACTGGAGGCTGTCAACTAAGAAATGGCTGAATTGAGATTATATGCACAGCAGGCACGATATACAGTGGACTACCAGTTAGCACAACAAGGGGGAGTATGTACAATCATAGGAAACAAATGCATAACCCATGTCACAGACGAAACGTATAACATTACCCAAGTCATCAATAACATCAGAGAACAACTTGATAACTTCAGACAGGGACCCAAGAAAGGAAGTTGCTGGCTGGAATGGCTAGTGGCGGGATCCTGGGGAACCTATTTACTGCATGGACTGGTCATACTCATTTCAATTGTAACTGTCTGTTGCCTAATTGTTGGATGTCTTAATGTCTGTTGTAAAGTAATGGTGACACGAATTGTGCCAGGAGCCAGTGTAACCATCGAGGAAGAATACACGATGGGAACCCTTGAAAATGCGGAAAGAAGAAAAGAAGGAAAGAAGAAGATCGACCTCTACATGTGAAGATGCAGCTGTTGGTCTGGGGATTATTAAAATCATAATCCTGACCAAAAAGGGGGAATGTAGTGGGGGAATTAAAGAAATGATTACTTGGCACACAAAATGGTTGCCTGGCACACAAAGTGGTTACCTGGAAAGGGACATTAAACAGGCATGGGCTTTTAGCACAGACAAGTTACTTAAAGTTAAAACATGCAGGAACCGAAATGCTGTAGGAAGCTAGTCAGTGCTTGAGGCACTTTAAGGTAAGGGCAGACCCAGAACAATAAGTCTGATAAATAAGATCAGTCACAGATGGGAATATAAATACATAAATGCAACAACATCAGCCACTGAATGTATAGATCGAAACCAGTCATTGATAGAGGAAATGTATCCATTCTATGAATAATGATATGTTAACTGCCCATGTCTGTACCCGTCTGCTTGTAACGATGTGTTAACTACCGATGTCCGTAATCTGCCTGCTCAACTTATAACGATGTGTTAAACGACTAATATCCGGACTACCTCTTGTCTAAAAGGTATAAAAATGATCAACTGCTATTGTGTAATTGAGAAGGTAGCTGCCAAGTACTGCGGAGTACCAGTGCTTTCTCCTCGAAGTTTCGTATCCGAAGTAAAACTGTATTGTTGAAACCCCGAAGTCTGACTCCGGTGGTAAATTTCCCACAACAACTGCCTGCTGTACCTGCTCTCTTACTTTCAGCAACTGATGCATGAGGAGAACAAAGATCTCACTGAGTATCCACCTCTCTCAATTTACACTCATTCAAGTAATAATCTGTCTTCCTATTATTGCTGCCAAAGTAGATAACCTCACATTTATCCACATTATACTGCATCTGCCATGCACATGTCCACATACTCAGCCTATCCAAATCATGCTGAAGCATTTCTGCATCGTCCTCACAGCTCACCCTCGCACCCAACTTTGTATCATCTGCAAATTTGGAGATAATACATTTAGTTCCCTTTTCCAAATCATCAATATATAATGTTAGAGTTCAAGCACAGATCCCTGCGGAACCTCACTAGTCACTGATTGCCAATCAGAAAAAGACCCATTCAAAGTCTGATGGCACCAGGGACGAAGCTGTCCTTGAGACGGTTGGTACATGATCTCAGATCTTTGCATCTATTTTTCCGATGGAAGAAGATGGAAGAGAATACTTCCAGGATTCGGGAGTCCTTGATTATGCTGGCTGCTTTTCTGAGGCAGTGGGAAGTATAGATGGAGTCAATAGATGGGAGGCTGATTTGTGTGATGGACTGGGCTTTGTTCACAACCATTTGTAGTTTCTTGTGGCCTTGGTCAGAGCAGGAGCCATACCAAGCTGTGATACATCTGGAAAGGATGCTTTCTATGGTGCATCTGTAAAATCTGGTGAGAGTCATAGCGAACATGCTGAATTTCCTTAGCCTCCTGAGAAAGTAGAGGTGTTGGTGGGCTTTCTTAACTATAGTGTCAGCGTAGAGGGATCAGGACAGGTTGTTGTTGATCTGGATACCGAGAAACTTGAAACTGTTGACCATTCATCCCCATTAATGTAGGCAGGGATGTGTCCTTCATGACGCCTCCTGTAATTGATGACTATCTCCTTCATTTTACTGACATTGAGGGAGAGATTTTTGTTGTCGCACCATTTCAACAGACTCTCTATCTCTTTCCTGTACTCAGTCTCACCATTCTTTCTCATCATTCTGGTGGTGTCACAGCTTGGTATGGCTCCTGCTCTGGCCAAGACCACAAGAAACTACAAAAGGTTGTGAAATCATAGAAATCCTACAGTACAAAAAGAGGCCATTCGGCCCATCGAGTCTGCACCAACCACAATCCCACCCAGGCCCTACCCCCATTTCCCTACATATTTTACCCACTAATCCCTCTAACCTACACATCTCAGGACACTAAGGGGCAATTTAATCATGGCCAATCAACCTAACCCACCCACCTTTGGAATGTGGGAGGAAACCGGAGCACCCGGAGGAAACCCACGCAGACACGAGGAGAATGTGCAAACTCCGGACAGACAGTGACCTAAGCCAGGAATCGAGCCCAGGTCCCTGGAGCTGTGAAGCAGCAGTGCTAACCACTGTGCTACCGTGCCGCCCTTCCCAATGGATTGGGCTACATTCCCATAAATGTAGCCCAATCCATCACGCAAACCAGTCTCCCATCCATTGACTCTGTCTACACTTCCCGCTGCCTGGGCAAAGCAGCCAGCATAATTAAGGACTCCACGCACTCCGGACATTCTCTTTTCCACCTTCTTCCCTCGGGAAAAAGATACAAAAGTCTGAGGTCACGTACCAACCGACTCAAGAATAGCTTCTTCCCTGCTGCTGTCAGATTTTTGAATGGACTTACCGCGCATTAAGTTGATCTTTCTCTACACCCTTGCTATGACTGTAACACTACATTCTGCACTCTCTCGTTTCCTTCTCTATGAACGGTATATTTGGTCTGCATAGAGCGCAAGAAACAATACTTTTCACTGTATGTTAATACATGTGATAATAAATCAAATCAAATCAAATCAAATCTTTGAGATTCAATCCACTAGGTTGGTGTCTTTACCACCCAGCCTCTACAGCCTTCTGTGGTAATGAAATTCCTCTGCATCTCAGTCTTAAGTGGGCAACTCTTTACTCTGAGATTATGTCCTTGGGCACTAGCCTCTCCCACAATGGGAAACAACCTCTCAAAATCTACCCTATCAAGCCCCTTGAGAATCCTATATGTCTTGATAAGGTTGTCTCTCATTCTTCTAAACTGCACAAGGCCAACCTACTCAACCTTCCCTCATGAAAAAACCCTCCATACCCAGGATCAACCTAGTAAACCTTCTCTGGACTATCTCCAAAGCCAGTTTATCTTTCCTCAGATAGGGGGACCAAACTGTTCACAGTATCCCAGGTTTGGTCTAACTGGTGCCTTGTATAGTTTTAGCAAGGCTACTCTACTTTTATACACCATTCCCTTTTAAATGAAGGCCATCATTCCATTAGTCTTCCTATTACCTGCTAAACTTGAATGTCAGCTTTTTGTGATTTATGTATGAGAACTCCTAAATTCCTCTGAGCTGCAGATTTCTGCAGTCATTCTCCATTTAAATAATATTCAGCTCCTTTATTATTCCTACCAAAGTGCATAACTTCATATTTTCCTGCATTATATTCCATCTGCCAAGTTTTTGCCCACTCACTTAACCTCGTTATATCATAGAATCCCTACAGTGCAGAAGGAGGCCATTCAGCCCATTGAGTCTGCACCGACAACAATCCCACCCAGGGCCTATTCCTGCAACCCCAAGTATTTACCCTGACAATCCCCTGACACTAGAATCAATTTAGCATGGCCAATCAACCTAACACACACACCTCTGGACTGTGGGAGGAAACTGGAGCACCTGGAGGAAAACCATACAGACACGGGGAGAATGTGCAAACTCCACACAGACAGTGACCTAGAAATCATAGAAATCATAGAAACCCTACAGTACAGAAAGAGGCCATTCGGCCCATCGAGTCTGCACCGACCGCAATCCCACCCAGGCCCTACCCCCATATCCCTACATATTTTACCCGCTAATCCCTCTAATCTACACATCCCAGGACACTAAGGGGCAATTATAGCATGGCCAATCAACCTAACCTGCACATCTTTGGACTGTGGGAGGAAACCGGAGCACCCGGAGGAAACCCACGCAGACACGAGGAGAATGTGCAAACTCCTGAGGCCGGAATTGAACCTGGGTCGCTGGTGCTGTGAGGCAGCAGTACTAACCACTGTGCCATCGTGCCGCCCCTTCTGTAGACTCTGTGCCATCCTCACCATTTGCCTTCCCATCTATGTTTGTGTCACTTCCCCCGTCCAAGTCATTAATATATATTGTTGCCCCAGCACTGATCCCTATGGCACTCCACTCATTACAGGTTGCCATCCAGAAAATGGCCCTCTTATTCCAACTCTCCATCTTCTATCTATTAGCCAAACCTCTATCCATGCTAATATACTAACTCAACAACATGGGCTTTTATCTATTTAAGTAGCCTTTTGTGAAGTACTTTATCGAACACTTTTTGGATGCATCTTTTCTTTTTCTGAAGCGATCAATCAATGAGAAGCAGGTTCTGCCACCAGTGCTGCATATGAAGTGGTTATCAGGTATTATTGTGGGCTGTTGTTTTTGCCAAGCAACTGTAACCACAGATTGTCATGGTAACATACTCCAGCCAACAGATGCTATTGCCATTTTCCTCTGTCATCTGTCTTCCAGATATGAAAATCAATGTTTAGGGCCTTCATGTTATGCTTGTACTCATCCTTGAAGCAGGGCTTTGGACATCCTATAGATTATCTGGATCTGGATACATCACCATACAGAGAATCACTGGATATGAGCCAGTGAAGTTGTCTCTGCTTTATGAGTGCAAACATTCTTGGAAGATTTCCCTTTGCGAGGACTGTCACATTCATGATTGTGACGGGGCATGAGATGCCCAGAATGAACCTCAAACAATAAAGATGAAAGTTGATGAGCTTCCTTTCTTGATAGCTGTAAGTTGTCCAAGCCTCATAGCCATACAACAAGATGTTTAGAACAAAGGCCTCATAAACCAATCTGTTGGTTCTGAGAGTCAGCTTGATATTATTCCATGTATGTCTTGTGAGTCAGCCAAAGGTAGTAACATTTCCTCTGCATGTACTGAGCTCTACATCAAGAGACAGATTGTCTGTGACTGTAGACCTAAGGTAGCAGAATTTGCTAACCACTTTCAACAAGGTGTCAGTTAGTGTGATCAAGGGCAAAATTGTGGTATCCTGCCCCATTATGCTTGTTTTCTTGACATTGAAAGCATTGGAGAATGCATGGGAGAGACAATCCATGAATCTTGGAGACATGACGTGTATTTACCTTTGCTTTTAGTGTGGATAGATTGTGGAGCTTAGTGTCTGACCTAGTATACAGCTCCTTCCATATCTACTGGAAGGCAAAGATCAGGAACATGGAGAAGAAAATGCTAACCAGAGTGTGCGCAAGATACAAACCCTGTTTCAGTCTATTCTTCAGCCTGAAACTGTCAAAAGTGGTGCCAGCAAACTGTACTATGCAGTGCATGTTGTCATAGAAGGAGCAAATGAGATGAGAAGCTTTGGTGGACAGCCAATTTTCAACAAAATCTTGTAGAGTCCTGCCCTACTGAAGATGCCAAACTCTTTAGTGAGATCTATGAAAGTAATGTCAAGAGTTATATTTTGCACTCTACTCTTTCTTCTCTTGCAGTTGATGTGTGGAAAATATTATATGTCCACTGCAGATCTACCAACACTGAAACCACACGGTTATACTTGATATGCAAGTAGAAAAGATTCCATCTACATGCATACTGTTATGATCCTAGGCCAGATTAGCAAGTCTTTGGTAAGAGCTGGTTAGGGATCAAAATATTTTTGTCTAAAGTAGAGAAAGTTTGAGATAAAAGACATCTGCTCAGTGAATAAAGCTATAAGATTCCACAGGTTTTGAAGAAAACAAAATTAACTTTGCTACACAAAGTCAGAAAGATAAAAAATTTACAACATCTATCTTATAGTCCAAAACTCTCGGTAAATATGAATACATGTGAATTACCAAACCAACTGTGATTGGACACACTCCACTACATACATGCCTCACAGCGCCACGGACCCGGGTTCGATTCCTGGCTTGGGTCACTGCCTGTCTGGAGTTTGCACGTTCTCCCCGTGTCTGTGTGAGTTTCCTCGGCGTGGTCTGGTTTCCTCCCACAGTCTGAAAGATGTGCTGGTTAGGTGCATTGACTCGAACAAGCACCAGAGTGTGGTGACGAGGGGAGTTTCACAGTAACTTCATTGCAGTGTTAATGTAAGCCTTACTTGGGGCTAATAAATAAACTTTACTTTATAATTAATGGCAGACGCAAACAAGGCAGAATCTTTGGATTTTTCAAAAATCCACCCAGACATCAGTAAACATTGTGAGTTAACTAATCTCACTGAAACTCTGTCTCGCTCACGAGAGATTCCAGTTTTCACCTTTGAAGATTTTATCTTGGATTTCTCCCCAAAAATTGGTACAGATCAAATGGCATCAACAACGACTCACCTCGTAGGATTTCAATCTCGTGTCCTGAGATTCCATTCCTCTCGATTCCGAAGTCTGCACTCAAACACGAAATCACAAGCACAACTTCAGCTCTTTGGCTGCACCAAGCAGATCACTACTGCTACAAATGTGCACCTTTACCCCAATGGCCTGCAGCAAGGAGTCATCAATCTTTGGCTGCCTTTTTCACTTTTTGTCTGCTCCTTGCAGCCATTTCCCTTTAAAGAGCCTGTTTCTCTCCTTTTGACTGAAATAGGATCTTTTCCTGTCCCGGCCGTATCTCTGGAACTCTTCTTTTGGGATCTTTCCCTTTAGGACCTCTACCTGTTCCCTGCCTGGGACTAGAATCTTCCATAATGTTTCACTCTTGGTCACCTGATCTGGTTGATCTGCACATGTGCAGCCCACTCTTGGTCTGTACATGTGTGCATAAGCTCTAAGGAGTTGAAGTTCCCAACCTCCGCTTTCAACATTAAAGTAAGGTTGACTTTTGGAACAATAGCAAGTGTCTTTTCAGCATGACCCCCGCAAAGGCCTTCCCAGTGACACTAAGGAGTGAGTTGATTTTGTATAATGTAATTTTTTTTTAGTCAGACATATCTTGTGGAAAGGATCCTACCTTCCAACAGAGAAGAAGAAGGTCATGAAAGTGTTGCAGCAGATGGAAATATCCGTGCTTGAGCAGTTTGGCTGGAACTCCATTTCTACCTTCCTGCTTATGAAACAATCAGTGGAAGTTTCAAGTTCAAATGCTGACAGTTCTTCATCTAACTCAACCATGACAGGAAACAGCAAGAGACTGTCAAATGCAGACTGCTAGATGTCCGTACCATGGGAGTATGCTTCACAATCGTGTTCAACCCAACGGAACATCTGGTTACTTCTGTCAGTGAGCACTTCATTATCTGCCAACTTCAGGGCTGTTGATCGGACCAAGTGGCCACTTGATGTCTTCATACACATAGCTCATAGATTTCCATTATCACTGGCAGTTTGGAATCCTTGATATATGTTGATCCAGTGTTTATTTGCATAGTATGTTGCTGTCTTTTGCATGCTTGACCTGGCTGCTTTCACTTCATGCAGTGGTTTTGCTATGGTTTATATTTTGCATCAGGTAAGTTTTTCTTTTTTAGTTTCAAGGACAGATATCATCACTGCTGAGTAGGTCGCGAGCCAGTTTTTGTTGCAGCTTCCGTCTTTACAAATGTTGCTTCTACTGTGTCATAAATGATTGAACTCAGCGACTTCCAAGCTTCATCAGTGACTCAGTGTCAAATTTGGTTTAATAACACTCCTGTGAAGCTCCTTGGGAAGTTTTACTATGTTGAAGGCGCCACATAAATACAAGTTGTTGTTTCCCTTGTTGTGCTCATGCACCATGAACTCCTCCCTCCCCCCTTCCTCCAGTTGAGACTTGTGGACAAGGAATTGGTTCCTGGTAATGTTGTTTTGCAACCAGCTGCTGGCTTGTGTGCCAGGGCTAGCCAGGGTAGTGACTCACCTCCTAATCTTTCATCTCCTCATCTCCAGTGATTAAGCACCCAACTTCTGCCTGAAGTGGAATGGCCTGCAGCAATATCTTGATCAGTTCACTCCTCTGAGTCCGGCCACTCCATGTTTCAGGTCAATGATATGAGGAGCCTTATTATAAAGGTCTTCAATAAAATAATAAAATGCTGTAAATTACTCAGTCGATCTGCCAGCATCTGTAGAAAAAAAAGCATTAAAGTTTCAAATAATTGACCTTTCACCTGGAAAAGATTGAGATATAAGTTTCAACAAAGCGATAGAGAAAGTTGAGTGCGGACAGTGGTAGTGGGGTGGGGAAGGTGGGTGTGGCAGAATGAAAGCGAAGATCTTTAATAGCTTGGAAGACAGAGATCAAATGACTAAAGGAGATATTAGGATAGATGACCCAAATCTCGCTCATGGGTAAAAGGAGATGGTAATAAGTTCAGAAAGCTGTAACATGCCTTATTGACACTTAACATTGAGTTCAACAATTTCAGATCACAACCTCTACCCCATTTCTTTTGGGCACTAGTTGTTGGTAATGATTCTGCTATTTCCCATCTCTTTTTTCTTTTCTTGTCCCATTCCCATTGTCTTTACATTTCACTGGCATCTCTTCTGTCATTTCATTTCTCCTACCTTCCACCCCACCACAGACCTTCCCTTTAGTCTTTCTTCCCTGGTATCTGCACAATAGTGTATGATCTGAAATTGTTGAACTCAATATTAAGTTTTGACTGGACACATTAAAGGTAAAGTTACCATTGCCCCAGATGATCAAAGGTTGCTCTCCCCTTTGAGGAGGAGAGCTGACCAATGGTGATTCAACCTGAGGATCACCATACCTCAGGCGAGGGGCAAGGTTGAGAAGGTGGAGCCTTCATTAATAACCTCAGCCAGTATGGGATCATTCTGTTGGCATCACTCTGCATCACGAACCAACCGTCCAACCAATTGAGCTAACCACTCCCCAACTACAGCCTTCTGGACTCAATGTCATCCCCTTTACCTTACACCATCATATGACAGCCTATTTGTGCCATTACCAAGGCAGCCTTTTGCCACTTGACTGACATTGCAGGATTCCGTCCCTGCTTCAGCTCATCTGCTGCTGAAACTCTCACCCATACCTTTGTTGCCCCTAGACTCTATTCCAATTAACTCCTATTTGGCTTTCTATAGGTTCGTAAACTTGAGGTCGTCCAAAATGCCACAGCCTGTGTCCTTACTCACCTTAATTCGCATTCCTGACATTGATTTGCAGTCAGTAATGCCTCAATTTCAAAATGTTCATCTTTGTTTTCAAATCACTCCCTCACCTTGTCCCATCCTTTCTCCGTAACCTCCTCCAGCTCTACAATCTTCTGAGATCTCTGCTCTCTAATTGTGCTTTTTGAGCATCCCTAATTTTAAATGCTGCACCATTGGCGGCTGTGGCTTCAGCAACCAATGCCCTCGTCTCTGGAAATCACTCCCAACGCCTCGCCACCTCTATACCTCACTTTCCTCTGTTGGAACTCTTTTTAAAACCTACCACTTTGAGCGAGATTTTGGTCATCTATCCTAATATCTCCTCATATGGCTCTGTCTTATTTTAATTAATTACACTCTTGTGAAGTCCCTTTGGATGTTTTATTATTATATTCAAAGCCAACATCTAAACAAAGTAACCTCTGCCCATTTTTTTCAGTTAGTATCTGTTGGTAATGACTTGGCTATTGCCACTTACATCTACTCCAGATCCATTTGTTGCTTTTTCACTTGTCTCATTACCATCTCCGTTTATTTGGCACCTTGAACCCTTTTGCCATTTAATCTCTTGTGACTTCCACTCTATCACAAATGTTCCCATTTGTTCTTTCCACATAACTCCCCTTTCCCTTCCTCTGTATGATACTGTATAAAGATTTGCTGAATTCAATATTAAATGTCCATCCAAATCTTCAGCAATCTCTCTGGCGAGAATTTCGACCCTATCATCATGCAATTGTGCAACAACTTATGGCAGTATTCTCCTCACTGTTTATTGGGCTGAAGGAAGGTAGATGGAGGAGTCCCTATGGATTGGTAAGAGGATCACTGTTCTTCTATTCTGTCAAAATCCTAGCACTCCCTCCCTAACAGCACTGTGAGTGTATCTACACCAGGGCAGTTAGGGGTGGGCAATAAATGTTGGTTTAGACAGCGATGCTCATATCCCAAGAATGAATAAGAAAAATAATTAATCACCTAGACTTAGGTGTACAGGGCATAATATGTAAAATAATGCAGAAGACACAAAACTTGGATGCATTGTGAACTGTGTTGAGGATAGTAATAGCCTTCAGGAGGATAGAGACCTATATCTCTTAAATTTCATCTACCCCATGTTTGTCCAACTGGAATGGACAAACATGGGCAGATGAAATTTAATGCAAAGAAGTGTGAAGTGATACATTTTGGTCAGAAGAATAAAGAAAGGCAGTATTAAATAAAGGTCACAATTCCAAATTGAGCAGCGACACCTGGTTATTTATGCACACATATCATTAAAGGTAGCAAGACTGGTTGAGAAAGTGGATGATAAATCATTTTGGGATGCTGGGCTTTATAAATAGAGGTATGGAGTACAAACGCAAGGAAGTTATGGTGAGCTCTTTAGAAAACATCAGTTCAACCTCAACTGGAGTATCATCTGCAATTCTGGACACCATAGCTTAGGAAGGAGGTATAGGCATTGGAGATGGTACAGAAATAATTTATGCATTTAGTTCCAGGTATTGTATCTTTTATATATCTCTGATTAAACGCTATCACACAGTAGTTTCTATGTGTGTAACAAGTTTTTTTCATCACAGTACTTTAAAATGTTCTAGCTTCCAGCTCCTTTTATAGCTTGTTTACATTTATTTGAGTCCACACTCAGGCTTAATCAATCAAGCATGGTGGGCATTAATGATAAATAGGCACACAATCAAACACAGAACAATTGCACACAGCATCAATGATGAGTGACTTAAGTTATGTGGATTGTTCTCTTCAAAGAGGAGGTTGATAGGTAATTGATCAAGGTGTTTAAAATCACAATGGGTCCTGACAGAGTAGACAGGGAGAAACTGTCCCTATTGGCAGAAGGCTGAAGAAGGACACTGACTTAAGCTTTTTAGCAAAAGAACCAGAGGCAATATGAGGAAATTTTTTTTGACATCAATGGTTGGGATCTGGAACTGCACTCACTGAGAGTATGGTGGAGCCAGATTCAATCATGGTTTTCAGAGGGAATTTAATAATTACCTGAAGAGAAAATATTTGCTGGACTACAAGGAAAAGACAGTGGGGTGAAATTAGCTGATTGGCTCTCGCGGAGAGCCAGCACGAACACGGCCAGCAGAATGGTGTCCTTTGTTGCTGTAAACATCCAATGATTCTATGATATCTAGTGTAGAACTGGAGTGTCATCAAGAAGTCCAAGCAGCCAATCAGATTAAAGGATTTACACAGATAACAGCCCTCTTAAAAAGAGAAACAATAATTACTTTTAAACATTTTTACACAGTGCAAATTAAAGATTGGGATGTTCACAGATTGGGGTGACCAATCAGATTTTGCGGATTGTCCTGTAATCTGTAATTTGACTTCCTGTATGATGTTGGTGTACCTTTAAGAAGTTTTTAAAAATCATGATCTCTGCAACTCTCATAGTCAGTGTTTCTCATGTTCACAGCCTTAAGTGATGTCATTGTTGGGAGAAGAAGAAAAAAACTGTGGGCAGGTCAGGTGACAAAGATTGATTTTCAGTTTCATTTTAGCTGCAGTGTTAGTGGCAGTTTTAGAAGCAAGCTGGAAAATAAGTATTTTTCTCTCTTTGTTTTGCTTTGAAAATTTTACCAATTAGCTGAAAGAAAGGCTTGTTGCCATGCTGCAGTAAAGAATCTGTGGTTTGGTGTTTTGGGGAGCTGATATGACTACAAACTGCTCTAAGTTTTTAAGATCATTTGAAATCAGCATTCAACCTAAGGTTGATTTTTCTCTCCTTACAGATGCTGCCAGACCTGCTGAGATTTTCCAGCATTTTTTCTTTTTGTTTCAACCCAGGGAACTGGATTCCAGTATCATGTGAGCTTTAGCCTCTGCAGTGATAAATCCGTTTGAAGGGTTTTGTTTATTGGATTTTGGTTTTGATTGGAACATCATTAGATATATTCATTAAGGGTTATACATTGATGTGGTTGTTTTGTTTGTTTGTAATTGATAAAAGTTCTTGCTAATTTTCTTACTATACATGTTAACTATATTCTTAAATAAACTTTGTTTGATAAAAGCTCCCTCGTGGGTCTTTTGAAACACATCTGACGTGGAACATATCATGCTTATTCTAGCCAAATTCAAGATGCAAAACGTATGATTCAGGCGGGCTTCATAAAACACTGGAGTTTCTAACCTGAGCCATAATACCTGGGACAGGCCTTCCGAGGATGCGTTTTGTCCCAGATTTCATCTGTCTGTGCAGGCCTTGACCTTGGCAGCATTGGTACTTTGGTTGTGGAGATGTTTAATAGGTGTCGGGAGGCTGGGGTTGACGGGGGGGGGGGGGGGGTGGTTTACGGGGAGGGGGGTGGGGTTGACGGGGGGGGGGGGGGTTTACGGGGAGGGGGGTGGGGCGGGATGATGCTGTGAGGTCCGAGCCTGCATTATCAGACTGGGGGCAATCGTGTGGCCATGAAGGGATCAAGTAATCTGCAGAAACATATTTAAAGATGTCCATTCTAATCCCCATCCTCAATAACATGTCATTTGAGGCAAGTTGCTGACAAGCTGGGCGTCAGCGAATGGAACATCCCAAGCTGCGGAGACCCCGTTTGCTCCCATGGTCTCGCCAGAAATCCCTCTCTCTTCATCCTGCTGAAGCTCTCAACAGAACCCTCTTCCTCTGCTCCCAAAGTCATGCCAGCTCTGCACTCCTGCTCCCATGGTCAAGCAAATACCCTTCCCTTGCTTCCACTGTCTCACCAGCACTCCGCCACCTCTACGGTCCCAAGACCTCATCAACACCCCTTTTCCCCCCTTGCTCCCAGTCTTGCCCACAACCCCACCCTGCAACCCACCTGCATCCCCCACCCCAGGCTCCTGGTCCTCCATGCCAAATTATCCCTTATTGTTTTTCTCTGAGAGTTGGTCAGCCAGTGAAGATAGGAGTCAAAATATTCTGATTGCTTTAAATAGTATTTTTTTTAAATTTAACTTACAAAAATTACCAATTAATCACTTAACAGTATTCTATGATTATAAAGTTCTTTTTCAGGGACAGTTGGTTTGTTCATCAAATTTTCTTATTTGCATTGCTGTTTAAAACCAGGTTATATCTGATTACACAAGATGTCACTTCTGATAGAGTCTTAAACAACAATGCGGGAGTGGTAACACTGACATCCTCGCTGATTTCAGTGATTGCTGGCTGGGGTACCACAGTACTGCTTGGCCTGAGTGACAGCCTACAAATTTAGGATTTCTTTGCCCGATATCCTCAAGTCGTGATTAGTTTCATAAGTGCAATGATAGCAAATGCTAACAATTCGTTCCCCCTGCCCCCTTGCAAAAATGGCCCAATAACTCTGGTTCACCCTCCACAGAAGCTGCACGACCTCCTGGGTATTTCTAGCATTTCCTGTTCTCTTTCTGACCTCCAGCGTCTGTGATATTTGCCTTTTGTATAGTCATCTTCTGGTGTGGCTCAGTTAGTAGCATCCTTGCTTTTGTGTTCAAACGTTATGGCACTAAGTCCACTCCAGGATTGAAGCATAAAAATCAAGGCTGATGCTCCAGTATGGAGGCAGTGCAGAATTGTCAAAGGTGCTGTGGGATGCGAGGGTGAACTGAGGCCCCTGTTCTCTCAGGTAGATGTAAAAGATTCCTTGGTACTATTTCACAGAAGAGTAGGGAAGTTATTCCTGGTGTCCTGGGCCAATATTTATCCCTCAATCAACATCACAACAGCAGATTGGTATTTATTACACTGCTGCTTGTGGGAGTGCTGTGAGCTAATTGTCTGTTTCAGACATTGCAACAATGTCTACGCCTCAAAAAGTATCGCTTTGGCTATTAAGTATTCTGGGATGTCCTGAGAATATGAAAGAAACTGGGAGCAATTTCCCGAGCTTACTGCGCCAGGCATAGATTGCACCAATCGCGAAAATAGCGCACAGACCTAAAAATGAGTTTTGTGCCTGGTGCCAAACATTTTGCAGTTGTCCTGGTCACTTTCTACTGGCACAAACTAGATTGTGCCAAGAAAGATCCAACCCTCGGGAATGACAGGAGCCCAGCGAGAACCACTACTGGTCTCCACTAGTGGAGCCCAGGCATATTGGCCACACTGGGGGTGCTTGGAGGGCATTGAAGCCTTTGGGTGGTCAAAGACATGCCTTGGCAGTGCCCATCTGGCAGTGTCAACCTGGCACACTGGCAGTGGCAAGGAGCAGTGCCAAGGGGTGGGGCCTGAGTGGGGGTGGGGCATGAAGGGCTGGAGCTATGATGGACGGGGCTATGACAATGGTGCTATGACAGGGGGGGCTATGTGGGGGTGGGGTCCTGCAGAAGGGGTCATTCCAGGGGGGTCGTGAAGGAGTGGAGCATGAAGGGGGGGCATGTCGTGGATCACAAAGGGGGGCATTTCGGAGGTCATGAAAGGGGGCCCATTGGGAGAGCTCCAATGCCTTATGCCAATGGGGTGGGTCCCAATGTCCATGGGGGGAGGAAGAGTGTTTTCCAGGGCACTGTGAGATCGGAGTGCCCTTTCAAATGGCGCCCGATCACTTTGCATCCGTGCTCACCGGCATATTTAGGCTCTCCCTTCCTAGAACCAGCACGCAATTCACCACTCTCCCAAAAAATTACTAATTGTGGGACGATTGCAGTCCGGTCCAGCATGGATTGCTCCGGTGTTCTCACCATTATGACACTTAGGGGAAAATTGTGGCCAATATCTTTCTACCTTTAATCCTAGTGATGCATCTCAGAGTGCATCTTGATCTGTGGGGAAAATGTGAATATCATTGAACTTTTACTGTTATAACAATTTAAAATGTTTTGTAATCTGTCTTTCAGATTATATATGAATAAAGTATATATTTGCAAAGAAAAAGATAATGTGAAACAGAGAGGGATGAGGCATTTTGCCAAATGATTTTGACACTCTTCTCAGGGAAGCATCCAACTGGATCCCACATCTCCTTCTCCCTCAGGGCCTCAAGGACATTACATGCAGACCACTGCTTGATCACCTTGTGGTCAAAGGTGTTTTTCTAAACAAATTCTCCACTAGGGATAGGTGATACGGCACAGTCCAACTACTTGGAGCATTCCACGGCAGTGTGGCAGACCCCTCCTTTGCAACATTGGGGACAGTTAGAATCTCAGTACGTAATGACGCTTGGTGTTTGCATACCGAGGATCAACACACAGTTTGATGCAGCCGCTCACAAAGGTGGCCACCGGGATCAGGGAGGCTTTTCAAACAAGCATGAAGACCTAGCTTGACTCGTGGTGAGAAAGGCACTCCCTGTCAGATCTTTCATGCATGCCCAATGTGTCTGCGCCACTGCATGCTGCCCTTGAAGCAGCTGTGGAGGGAAAGAAACATCCGCACACCTCCTTGTGGAATGTGCCTTTGCAAAGAAGGTTTGGAGAGAGATACAGTGGTATTTGTCAAGGTTCACCCCGAGCAGCTCTGTGATGCAGGACACTCTGCTCGACAGGCTGTTCCCAGGGACGCACACCTAGACAAACATCAACTACAGCTGGAGGATCATCAACTCAGTGAAAGACGCTCTCTGGTCTGCCTGAAATGTGTTGACTTTCCAGTGCAAAGAATTGTCCTCAATTGAGGGTTGCAGACTGGCACATTCTAAGGTCCGGGACTGTGTGCTGAGGGATACAGTCATGCTTGCGGCTGCCACCGCTGAGGCAAAATGGGGAAAGACCACTTTGTAAGGCCTGTCAGCCAATGTACACCAAGGGACTGTTAACCGGGTATAATACTTTGGACTGTGTGTGCTCTATTTCTAACCCTATGTAACTGTACTGAAGCACCGCAGAGTGCAACATAACCAATGTATATAGTTTGAAAGGATTGTACTCTCTGTAATGAAAATATTGAAATGTTTGTGATGTTCTCATTACTGAGGCACCTCAGAGTGCATCTTGATCTGTGAAGAAAATATGAACATTATTGCACTTTACTGTTACAACATTTGAAATGTTTTGTAATCTGTCTTTATATTTTATATGAATAAAGTACATTTTCACAAAAAAAAGATAGTGTGAAACAGGGAGTGAGATGACAGCATGTTATAGATCCCTCCTGACTTTTGATTCACTTATTTCAATAGAAAGACCAATCAAGAGAGATGTAAAATTGGCTGCCAACTTGGTATCACCTGTTTTGATTTTTTTTTGTTCATGGGACGTGAGTGTCACTGGCTCGAGCAGCATTTATTGTCCATTCCTAATTGCCTTTGAGAAGGTGGTGATGAGCCACCTTCTGAACCACTGCAGTCCCTGAGGTGTTGGTACACCACAATTCTGTTAGGGAGGGAGTTCCAGAATTTTGACTCAGCGACAGTGAAGAAATGACAATATATTTCAAAGTCAGGATAGAGAGTGGTTTAGAGGAGAACTTCCAGTTGGTGGTGTTCCCATGTGTCTGCTGCCCTTTTCCTTCTCGATGGTAGAGGTTGAGGGTTTGGAAGCTGCTGGAGAAGGAACCTTGGTGAGTTCCTGCATTGCATCTTGTAAATGGTACACACAGCACCATTTGGTGGTGGAAGGATTGAATGTGTGCGGAAGGAGTACCAATCAGGCGAGATGCTTTTCTCCTGGATGGTGTCAAGCTTCTTGAGTGTTGTTGAAGCTGCACTCATTAGGCATGTGAAGAATATTCCATTAAACTCCTGACTTGTGCCTTGTAAATGGTGGCACGGGCTTTGGGGAATCAGAAGATGAGTTACTCGCCACAGAATTCCTAGCCTCTAAAATGCTCTTGTAGCCACAGTATTTATATGACTCGTCGAATTCAACCTCTGGGCAATATTAGCTCCCAGACGTTGATAGTGGGGATTCAGTGATGGTAGTGACATTGGATGTCAAGGGGCGATGGTTAGATTCTCTCTTGCTGGAGATGGTTATTGCCTGATACTTGTGAGGTGCAAATGTAACTTGTCACTTGTTGCATTTGGACATGGACTGCCTCAGTATCTGAGGAGTCTCAAATGGTGTTTATCATTGTGTAATCCTTAACGAACATCCCCACTTCTGACATTATAATGGAAGAAAGATCATTGATGAAGTAGCTGAAGATGATCGGGCCTTGGACACTACTCGGGGAACTCCTGTAGTGATGTCCTGGAACTAAAATGATTGACCTCCAACCACCATCTTCCTTTGTGCCAGCAATGACTCCGACCAGTGGAAACTTTTCCTCCTGATTCCCATTGTTTCCCACGATTGTAGAAGGTCAACATCTATCCTGCTGTGAGTTAGAAAATTATGGGTATAAATCCCTGCTACAGGACCTGAGTAAAAGTTCCACACTGAGAGCACTGAGGAAGTCCCACACTGTTGCAGTCTGCAACATCCAGATGAAATATTAAATTGAGATCCTGTTCAGATTGGGGTCACAAAATGGTTGGATTGTTACTCTGGAAAGGTGGTATCAAGTGGCCTAGGTAGTCTTCTACCCCCGTGTTTCAACGTTGTGCAGTGTGATGTTTTCACTACTTTAAGACTCAGGGACAACAAAGGGCTGATATAAATCAGTTGCAGATAAACACGGAAGCTAAAAACCTGGCCGGATCCAAGCATAAAGAGGTTTCTAATTAACTGCTGCTTAATGTTCAGCAAACACCGAAGAGTCCATCATGTCTGCAGCTTAATGTTCCCAGCAGACGGCAGTACAATGTGGAAATCTAATCTTTCCTGCCTCAAACTATTTATTCTTGTTTTCTGTTTCTTTCTTTGAGTTGTCCAGCTGAACGAATGAATAAATAGTCGATGGTGTAATGGTTTACAAGTAGTTTATTTTTATCTGGAGTGTGCAGAATTACTAATCTTGGTCCCTGCATCACATTTCTAGGCGAACTCATTATCTGTGTGGGGGATTCACATATACTGTACAGTGTCTAATTGATTCCTCCACAGGGAGCATCTATCAGTAATGAGTAAATTGACTCAATTTATGTTGCAAAGCCAATATAAGCAGTCTTACCATATAGGCCAGTTTCCTCATCTCATATCCACCTCACTTTGCAGCCGGGCACATTTGGAATTTACAGGGAATTGCCACCCTTGTGACTATACTTAGAGTCATAGAGTCATAGAGATACACAGCACGGAAACAAGCCCTTCGGCCCAACTCGTCCATGCCGACCAGGTTTCCGAAACTGAACTAGTTCCATTTGCCTGCCTTTGGCCCATATCCCTCTAAACCTTTCCTATCCAAGTACCTGCCCAAATGTCTTTTAAATGTTGTAATTGTACCCACCTCCTCTGGCAGCTCATTCCATACACGTCCCACCCTCGGCGTGCAAAAGTTGCCTCTCAGGTCCCTTTTAAATCTTTCCCTCTCACCTTAAACCTATGCCCTCTAGTTTTGGACTCCCCTACCCTGGGGAGAAAACCTTAGCTATTCACCTTATCGATTCCCAGCATGATTTTATAAACCTCGATAAGGTCACTTCTCATCCTCCTATGCTCCAGGGGAAAAAAAAGTCCCAGCCTTTCTCGCCTCTCCTTATAATTCAAACCTTCCAGTCCCGTTAACATCCTTGTAAATCTTTTTTGCACCCTTTCCAGTTTAATAACATCCTTCCTATAGCAGGGTGACCAGAATTGTACGCAGTACTCCAAATGTAGCCTTCCCAATATCTTGTACAGTTGCAACACAATGTCCCAACTCAATGCTCTGACCGATGAAGGCAAGTATGCCAAGCACCTTCTTCACCACTCTTGTCTGCCTGTGATGCTACTTTCAAGGAACTATGTACTTGCACCCCTAGGTCTCTCTGTTCAGCATTCCCCAAGGCCCTACCATTAACTGTGCAAGTCCTGCCCTGGTTTGTCTTAGCAAAATGCAACACCTCGCGTTTAGATGAATTAAACTCCATCTGCCATTCCTCGGCTCACTCGTCCAGTTGATCAAGATCCCGTTGTAGTCTTAGATAGTCTTCTTCACTGTCCACTACACCACCAATTTAGATGTCATCCATAAACTTACTAACCAAGCCTCCTATATTCTCATCCAAATCGTTTATATAATCTTGTCAGGTTTCACTTTTTGTGGGAACTGAAAAAATTATTACTGTTCTATTCCACTGAAATGTTGTAAGTTAATTTCAACATGGATAAGTGCAAAGCGATGCTTTTGATGAGAAGAAAAAGGATGTTCCATGCTTCTTGGGAGAATCTGAAATGGGGTAGAGGAGCAGAGGGATCTGGAGGGACAAATAAATATATCACTGAAAGTAGTAAAAAAGCACCATTTCCCTCCCCTCCCCCCGAGCGGTAGAATTGCGAAGTAGAGAAGTTTTGTTTACCTGAGCCAATGGAGAATATTCAAAGAAAATTTATAATTACACCAAAACTGAGAAGTTATCCATCGTGAGGAAATATTAAATAAGCTGTGGCTCTTTTCTCCAGAAAAGGGAAGGGTGACCTGATACAAATCTTTAATATTGTGGAAGTGTTTGATAGGGTAGACGTAGGAGTGCAAATCTAGGACCTATGAATTCAAGCTGGTCACGAATAAATCCAATAAGGAATGAAGCAGAAACTTCCCATTCTAACAGCACAGTGGGTGTATCTACACAATTTGGATTGCAGTGATTCAAGAAGGCAGCTCACCATCACCTTAGAAAGGACAATTAGAATGGGTAATAAATGCTGACCTAGACAGTGATGCCCACATCCTGTGAAATAATAAAAATTCAGAGTGGCTTGAATGTGAAACTTGCTACCACAGGGGATAGTTGAGGTGAATAGCATAGATGCATGTAAAGGGAAACTAGATAAGCATGAGGGAAAAGGAATAGAGTTGTGATGGTGGGGTTAGATGAAGAGGGCTGAGAGAAGGCTTACGTGCAGCATAAACACCAGTCGAGACTAGATATGCCAAAAAAATTAAGGAAGACCTGCATTTCTATCATGCTTTTCATTCGTCAAGTGAAGGAGCAGCGCTCTGAAAGCTTGTAATTTCAAATAAACCTGTTGGACGATAACCTGATGACGTGTGACCTCTCATCTTGTCCACCCCAGTCCAATACTGGCATCTCTACATTATACTTTTCATGGCCACTGGATATCTTGGGCACTTTAGTCCCAATGAAGTGCTGTGGAAATGTAATCTATTTATTTCGATGTTGATCAAGGGATAAGTATTGACCAGAATATCAGGAATAACTTTCCTTCTCTCCTTTGAAATAGAGCCATTGGATCTTTTACAACAATCCAAGCAGGCAGATCATGTTCTGATTATGGGCGTTCGCCAGTTCTGGAGGGAATTGTACAGCAAACAGCCACATCAAAATGACAGGGGGCCTAAAATCTCAGCGCACACAAGAGACAGAATGAAATTGTGGGGTCAAGCAAGTAAGAAGTGTAGTCCAGCAGAAAGGATGGTCACCACAGCCATTCACCTTTCATATTGACCAGGACCAGGGAGCAAAATGTCCTGCATAGGTAACATTCTGTGACTCCAGAGATCTTCCCCTAACAGTACGGCTGTCATCAGGGCAGCACCAGGATAGAAACTACGGTGGACTCCTTGGAATGTTCTCACTAGGCTGCATTCGTAATTATGTCCCAGTCCCTGTCTTGTCTTTGACGACGATTTTAACAACTTTAATATGTATGGCAGTGGGTATTGAGGTATCAGGGTAATTATCAACTTGTCACAATACTCCTAGGGAGGGAAATTGGCTAGGATTTCTACTCGTTAACAGCATACAGTGAATCTTGCTGCTAATGCATGCGTGAGGAGAGGATCCAGCTCTAGCATGGCATAAGCTGCTGTCACAGAGAAACTGGATCCTTGATGTTGCGGATCACACCCAAATAATGCAGAGTTGAGTGAAGTACAGGTGGATGATGATGTCTCTAGAAGATTTCATACAGCAGTAAGGAGGGGAGGAACAAAAAAGGACTGGGAAGCGGAAAAATCAACCCTGAGACTATTTGCCAATGAACACTCACTTGCGATAAAACGTAAATACATTTCTGTCACTGTAACCTCCTCCAGCCCTACAAAACATCCAAGATCCATTTGCACTCTACCAATTCCGGCGTCTTATTTATCCTCCTGGCTTTTTTCACTCCAACTTTGAAAACTGCCTTCAGCTGCCTGGACTCTAAGCTTACAAATTCTCTCCCTAAGCTCTTATTCTCCCCTTGCACTTCTCTTTCCTCCTGTAAGATGCTCATTACAACCTGCTTCTCTGGCTCACCTGTCCTAATATGTCTTTAATGAGAACAGAAAATGATGGAAATACTCAGCAGCTGTCAGACTGCATCTGTGGAAAGAGAACTAAAATTAACGTTTCAGGTTGCTGACCTTTCCTATTTAATATGTCTTTGAGTGGCTTAGTGTTAAGTTTTGTTTGATACTCATTGCTGTGAATCACTTCCAGACACTATACAACATTAAAGGTAATATATAAATGTGACTCTTTCTTTCTTCATTACATAATTAACTGTTGCAGTGTTAAAATCTCCAATGTTTGTGTGATGCTAAACACATTGTGTGAATGTGCGCTCAAAACAGACATGATGAGCCAAACAGCCTTTGTGTGCTGTCAAGTTTTCTGACACCAAATTGCCTAATTTCAAATAGCAGCAGCTTCCATCATGTCTCAGCTGATGGCGGAAATGTCAGAAAGTCTGTTTATGTTGAAGTCGGGCAACAACAGGATTGGGATTGTTTGTAAAATCCTTCACACCCTCAATGTTGCCAACATTCATTGTTGAAGACCACACAAGGAGACTGGACACTTGGGATGAGATTCTGGATGATGGCATATAACCTTCTGAGCCCTGCCCTTCTCTATACTATATAAAGTTACATTTATTAATTAACATTGGCAAAAGAAAATGCACAATACCACAGACACGTGATATCAGGCACCATCAGTTGATGAGTCATTGTCGTCTTTCTGACTCTTTGTTGCTCTGTTATTCTGCTTTTACTGGGCTCTGTGACATTGTAATGCAGTAATTATACAGGACAATCTATAATTACTTGCATACACTGTTGTTTTTCACTTGCTCTGGTGGCAACCAATCTACCTCGACTGTCTACTGCTTCTCTCGTATTGTTGCATCCCTCTCATTGAGTGCAGTTCAGTAATTGAGTCGGTGTTTCCTTTTCCTATTGCAGGGCACATTAAAGTATTAATCTAGCAGTTTTGCCCAGTATGCTGGTTAACATTATTCAGGGTTGGTGGGGTGGGAGGGTACTGGGGGACAGTGGTGCATGTGTAATGCTTGCCTCTAGAGATGGGATGGGATTTCAGTCCACCCACAGCCAAAGCCAAGAAAAGGCAGCCCCCCCCACATCAAATGCCTCCAGTGGGAACTGTTTAGTTTTGCCCGCTCTGGCACCTGGTGGCATAAGAAGAAATTCACACTCGAGAATGTTATCAGTGCTTCTGAAAACAAGAGTTCTGGGACGTTTACACTAAAGAGCTGATCTGATATCACTGATGGGATCAAGGCAGCACAATAGTCTAAAGGGACAGATTATAAATACTGGTAGCTTCAGTTTATGTTTCTGCATTGTTTTTCAAAGTAACTCTGGTGGAAAAGGCATCAGAAATGTAAAGTATGTTTTTATTATGGAAGTAAAACTATACATGGACAGTACATGGTGGATACATCGCAAGGGATATAATTCCATCGTTTGAAGACATCAATTTAATCCAAAGTTTTTTGGCAATGTTCACAAGGTACTTGAGGATCATTCTTGTCACTCATGTTCTCACCTGAAATTGTGAACGAGCAAGAGTCCTGTAGTCTGCTGCCCACCATTCTTTCAAAGAAAATTCTTCTCTCCACCTGTTTCCATGTGTTGTGAGGCGGAGGTGCTCCAGATTGGAATTTTCAACAGATCGTCATCATTGCGAAATAAGGCCTTGGATCCTGTTACCCTCTGATCTGGCCTTGACATAAAATGCAGAATCTGTTCTCAGCATTCCGTCAGTGCTGCTCAGAATCTGGCACCATTCAAAATTTCACCCTATTCCTTTACCTGCATTGTCTTACATAGCATGAGTACATGACTAATTGGGAGTCAGACCACAGTCAAATGGGTTGCACCAACACGCTTGCCAGCAATTTTCTGACTCCCCCATCTCCACTCGATTACTTGCTGTGTCCAACTTTGTAAATTGGAATTTCCAATGGGCAACATCTCTGGAGAGAGCTGCTGCTGGAAAATTATAGGAACACTGCCTTCAATTCCAATGGACACTCCTGGTGAGTGAAACTCCCATTGGTGGTGCAATTTGAAGGCCGCCCTGCTTGACACGGTTGCGGGGATATTAAATGTTCTATAGCTCTTTGCCCAGGTAATTATTACTCATATGTCCTGTGAGCTGGCATGTTAAAAAAAAGATTTGCATTTTTATAACAACTTTCATGACTTCAGGACATCCGAAAACACTTTCACAGTCAATTAAGTACTTTTGAAGTATCGGCCCAATTGCAATGCAGGAAATGTGGTTGCCAACTGGTACACAGCAAGCTTCCACAAAGGGCAGATCATCTGTTTTTAATGATGTTGGTTGGAGGCTAAATATTGGCCAGGAAACTGGGGATAACTCCTCCACACTTATTCCAATGGTGCCATGCGATCTTTTGCATCCAATTGAGAGGGCAGGCAGGGCCTCAGTTTAACTAATTAGCTAAAGGGTAGAGCCTCTGGCAGTGCAGCACTCTCTCAGCTGCATTATTTGTTTAAATCTTTTGAACTATTTGATTGTAGAGAGCGTGGTGTTTGTCCCCTTAAGCAGTATGAAGCAATGTGACAATTGTGTGTGGGAAAGCTGATGAACTCTATAGGTGGTGCTTCCTACAAAATAAGACCAATCATTTCTTGTTGACCAAGCAGAAGAGACCTGGCTTGGGGAACAAATTGGGATGAGAGTGAGTAATCACCTTAGGGAGTGGAGTCCTCTCTGAGGCAGAAGGCATGTGGAAGACATGTAACAGGTAAAGTCGCCATAGTCCCAGATGACCATAGGCTGATTTGAGTGGGAAGAGCTGACTGGTGGTGATTTAACCTAGGATCATGAAGACATATAAGGACTGGGCAGCTGGGTGGAGTACTCTAGGGCAGCGATGGGGTTGCTGGCTTCTGGACAGTTTTTCTTATTAATAAATATTAAATACCTTTTGTGGACGTGTAATACAGGATGCATCGCAGCTCAGCTTCGTTCTGTCCTCACCTGACCTCTCTCACTTATAGTGTATTGTTTTTAGCTATAAAATTCTAGGCTTAAAATCACTGTCAGAATTAAGCCTGCACTGTTGGGAATGTTACTGATCAGTAATTAGTGAGTTCAATTTACTGCTTATTTACTGTCTATTTCCTGACTGCTGCAACATTACTATGGAAGTACATTCTGAGTGCTACAGTAGACATGCATTATGGTCATTAACCTTGCTATTGCCAATAATACAGCCTGTTAAGATCACATTACAATATAATGCAGTGATAATGCTTTCCAAGTATAAAGCATTGCTAGCTCTCAGAGTGAACCACAGTTGATGCAGAAGTTGGAGTCTGTGACCTTGTTTAGTTGAAGGTGAGCTGCTGTATTCTTCAGCTGAAGTGTTTGGTTGTGTGATAGGGCTGTATAGTCAGTGCTCCACAAGTATTCAGCTCGACTAAAGGAGGACCAACAGTAGCAGGCAAAGGCTGTCCATGGTTGCAGGTGACACAAAAAAGTGTACCATCATACCCTATGCCTATTTAATGCAGATTGGGTCGGACATGCCAGGGAATATTGCAAAACAAATGTACCAATAATGCTGGGACTTGGCCACAAGGTTATGACAAAGCTGTAATAAAAGAGAAAATACTAGAAAAACTCAGCATCTGTGGAGAGAGAAAGAGATTAAACATTTTGGGTGGAATTTTCTGGCCGCACTCGCCCCAAGGTCGGAAAATCCTGCTTGAGGTCAATGGACCTTTGCATGGTTCATGTCCCACCCGCTACAATTTCCGTGGTGAGTGGGACGGTATAATTTTTCCCTTTGAGTCCGTATGGCTTCCTCAAATCAAATGGATCCGAAACGTTAACTCTGTTTCTTTCTCCACAGACGGTGCCTGACCTGTTGAGTTTTTCCAGCATTTCCTGTTTTAATTCAGATTTTCAACATCTGCAGTATTTCGCCTTTATGGCAAAACTGCTGTTCTTCTTTAGAAAGAGTTCCCTGCACCTAACATTTCCACAGTACTGTCTGTGACCTTCAAAACAATCATGACCCTCAATTTTTTTGTGTCAGGCTCATCCCAGACCCCAAGAATATTTGCAATGTTCACCAACTTTCTGCTCAGGCTGCATTGAACAGGTCACACAGGCCGAAGGACTTGATTATTTTTGGCAATGATTGTTATCAGCAATATAAGCGGTAACATCATTCAACAGATAATTGCTTTGAGGACTCCAAACTCTGCCTCAGGGTAGTGCAGAGAGATTGGGTTTAGTTAGTCCTGAATGGGCCATGGTGCTGTTGTCAGTTTCATTTGGCATAAAAATTGATCTTGTACTGTCCAACTGTGTTATATTGGACAGCTCCATCTAAAACTTCATGACAGTGCTGATGTGTCTTGGGGGAGAAGACGAGAACCAGATTTTACTGGGTAAATGCCAGATCCAACTCAATGATGCAGGCCTCCCCAGAATCTGCATTACATCAAGGCCCCTGTAGTAGAAGCTGAACTCAGCACCAATTAGCAAGCATGTGTGTTTGCTTCACTACTGACTTGATAGACTCATACAAACACGAGGGACGGTTAGATGAATTGGAAGAGGTTTCATTTCCATTAATAGTCTGTGGCCTTATGCACAAAATTATACCCCAACAATTGCTGATCTTGGAGTAATCGTGAAACAGCTGTTTTACAGCAACCGGGGGAAAAAGATTGGACAGAATACTTTACAGAGGCCAGCAATATCCTTTTCATTGTTGCCTCATAATCTTCCTTTACCTCCACCATCTTCTACTATCATCACCCCCTCCTCTTGCCTCAAGCCTGCACCAAACCCCAAGACAACCCTGAACGAAGAACTGAACAATTTTAAAATTATTATTCATCTAGTTATGGTTGTCACCAGTGAAGCCAGCATTTGTTGTCCATTCCTAATTGCCCTTGAGCAAATGGTAGTGAGTTGACTTCTTAGCTCATCTAGGTGCACCCACAGAGTTGTTAGTTATGGAGCTGTAGGGTTTTTATGCAGCGGCAGTGAAGGAATGGTAAGGATGGTAAGTGAGGGTGGTATGCGTTCTCGAGGGAATCTTGAAGGTGATGATGTTTCCATGTATATGCAACACTTGTTCTTTTAGATGGTGAAGATCATAAGCTTGGAATGTGCTGTTGAAGAAGTCTTGGTGAGTTGCTACATTGCATCTTGTAGATGGTGCATACCGCTGCCACAGTGTACCAATGGTGAAGGGAGTAAAGGATTAGGTGGTGGATGGGGCACTGGTCAAATGTCTTGTTTTGTCTTGGTGTTGAGCTTTTTGAATATTGTTGGAGCTGTACTCACCCAGGCAAGTGGAGAGTATTTCATCACACTCCTGACTTGTGCCTTGAAGATGGGGAGTCAGGATTTGAGTTACTCATCACAGTACCCCCAGCCTCTGACCTATTCCTGTACCAGCACTATTTACATGGCTGGTCCAGTTCAGCTTCTGGTCAATGGTAATCTCCAGGATGTTCAGTAATGGCATCGAATGCCAAGGAGTGATGATTCTCTCTTGTTGGAGATGGTTGTTGCCTGGCATTTGTGTGGCACAAATATTACTTGCCAGTTATCAGCCCAACCTTGTCTAGGTGCTTCTACATGTAGGTATAGATCTCTTCAATATACAAAGTTGTTGCAGATGCTCTGCAGCAATTCACCAAAGCTCCTTGAACAATGCCTTTCAAACCCAAGACCTTTACCATCTAGAATAATAAGGACAGCAGATGCACAGGAATATCACCACCTGCAAGCTCCCCTTCAAGTCACACACTATCCTGAGTTGGAACTAAATTACTGTTCCTTCACAGACAATGGGTCAAATTCTGGCAAGTCCCATCCCAACACTTCTGTGGATATACCTACACCACAAGGATGGCAATGTTTCCAGAAAGCTGCTCACCACCAACTTCTCAAGGGCAATCAGGAGTGACCTTGCCAGCAATGGTCACATCCCAAGAGCAGATTTAAAAAATGTACAAAGGAGTGATCCCAGTCTGTGAATTGGCCCTCAGAGCTCTTTCAATGAGACTGACAAGTTGCACACATCATATGTGCCTCTCCAGGCAACTCACTGGCTACACGACTTCAAATTATGTGTTGTTTCATCACTGACAATAGCTGTCAAGTAGTTATTAAAGGGGCAGGGAGTGAAAATGGGGGTATGGATGACTGGTGCGTATTAGCCATTATTAGCATACCAACTGGAAGCAAGTCAAGGCCTTATTACCTATTTGGATGTTCCTGACTGTCAGACAAAAAGCCTTTCTTCCCAACTCTGATACTTTTAAAATTACTTAATGCAATTGGTCAAAGTAAAGGCACAATTGTTAGCACTGCTGCCTCACAGCGCCAGGGACCCATGTTAAATTCCGACTTTGGGTGACTATCTGTTTGGAGTTTGCATGTTCTCCCCGTGTCTGCGTGGGTTTCTTCTGAGTGCTCCGATTTCCTCCCACAGTTCAAAGATGTGCTGGTTAGGTGGATTGGTCAAGCTAAGTTGCTCCTTGGTGTCCAAAGCTGTGTAGATTAGATGGATTAGCAGGGTAAATACGTGAGGTTACGGGGATAGGACCAGGGTAAGGTACTCTGTCAGAGTACCTTAATGCAGACTCGATGGGCCATTTGACCTCCTCCTGCACTGTAGGGATTCTATGATAAACAAAAACATTTTTGGGTTAATTTGTTTTAGCTCTAAGTCATTTACTGAAGTTGAAATGGTCTGGAATGCACTGGCTGAAAGAATGGTGGAAACAGATTCAAAGTAACATTTAATAAATGCATGAAAATATAGGTTTGCAGGGATATAAGGCAAGAGTCAGGGGTGGAGTAGGGGTGGGGTGGGGCAAATTGGAAAAGCATTAAGAGCTGGAATAGCTATGATGATCTGAATGGCTTCCTTCTATGTTGTATGATTCCATGATTCTAATTGTTTCCTAAACGTTCTCAGTACTCATAAATTAATTCTTGTGCCAGAAAGGAAATATTGAACCAGATGGTGATTAACATTAATATTAACCAGGCCTCAGTTCAGTGATACTACATGTGTTGCACTGATTCAAAGCAGTTTTGACTTCAGGCTGATGCAGTATAATTTTGGTGCGAGCTCTCTAGTACTATGTAATAATCATGCTTTTGGTGGGATTCCTAATGTATCCATAGCTCATTGAGAGGGAAAGTATAAGAAATATAAAAGCAAAATACTGCCAGTGTTAGTAATTGAAAACAGGGGTGGTACGGTGGCACAGTGGTTAGCCCTGCTGCCTCACAGCACCAGGGACCAGGGCTTAGGTCACTGTCTGTGCGGAGTCTGCACATTCTCCCTGCGTCTACGTGGGTTTCCTCCGGGTGCTCCAGTTTCCTCCCACAGTTAGGTGCATTGACCATACTAAATTCTCTCTCAGTATACCTGAACAGGCGCCGGAGTGTGGCAACTTGGGGCTTTTCACAGTAACTTCATTGCAGTGTTAATGTAAGCCTACATAAAAGAAAAACACTCAAAATGTTTAGCAGGTCAAGCAGCAATAGAGAAACATACCTTCATCAGAACTGGTTAATTAAACTGAAACTGCTACTCTCTTCACAGATGCTGCTTGATCTTCTGACTATTTCCAACATTTTCTTTTTTCTATTTCATAATAAAAATGAAATCCATTTTGATTATTTTTAATGGTGTCAGACTTGATTTTCTGCTGACGTTAGGATTTAATGCTTATTCAGACGATGGTGTTCTGCTGCTTTTTAATACATCCCCACCCACCCAGCCAGAGGGAGGTACAATGGTGGGGGACAGTATAACATGGGGCAAAATGTTCTCATTTTTAATGACAGTGTTAAATCAGGCGGGAAAATGGTGTGTAGCATTGCTGGATTTTCCTGCCATATTTTTTGACACAAAGAAATCCTGGAGGTGGGTCCCATGACGTCACACTGGTGGGGTGGAGTCTGACTGAGCCCACCCCAACAGCAACCTCAGCACTGGGCACCCTGATCTGAAAACAATAAAAATAGAAAAAGAAACACAAGGAACACCCCCACCCACTGCCCATGAGCTCGGGAACCTCACCCCTCCCCCAAGAGGGAATTCTTCACATGGTGGGGGGGAAGCCTGCTAATGATATTCAAATGTATCGTAATGGGGTTCCCAACCTTTCATGGCATGAACCTCATTATGTTATAGGCAGAGGGGCGGCGTGAAATGCCACCAGCATGAAAGCCCATCACTTTGGGACTCCTCCTCGATCCTCTACCCCGCCGCCATTCCTGCTAGCTGAAAATGTGGGGAGAATTTCCTTCCCCATGGGTCCACTGTTTACACTTTACATGGAGCAGGCAGTAGTCTAACACTTAATTTTGCCCAAAGGCAACGACTCAGCTGTTTAAAAAAAGCCACTATCTATAATTTTTCTCTACATTCATTATCAGATCAGATCAGAGCTGGAGCCAGCAGTCCTGGTCCAAACACAAAACCGTTTGAGGTGTCACATTAAGTGTGTATAAAATGGGGGAGGGAAGTGGCTGAAATTCTGTACCAAAATATACTGGATGGGGGAGGGTGCAATTCCATCGATACACAGTCTTCAGTGCTATAGAAAACTTGTGTCGTCACCAATATTAGTGTTATTTCTCTTTGTGTGTTATTAAAGCTCAAATGTGTCGGAAAAGACCAATAAATGGCAATAAGGTAAAGTCACGAATTATGAGTGGCAATGTGCATACTTTACCAACAGCCTTGGCAGACTTTTTTTCAAGCATTCTATGCAAATACTGGACAAACAGGAGTGGAGAGTTTGTGATGAGCTGTTAATTTCTTGCTGATCTCTTGTACTTAGTATCATGTGGCTGTGATAGAAAAACGTACAGTTATTGTGCTGCTAAGATGGGCTATTTATATGAATGAGTGCAAGCAATCTGGAAGCAACTCCTCAGTGTTATTGGACCCCAACTGTCATTTACATTCCAAGGGCATGTGCACAAAGGCATTTAAGTGCATTGTGCCTTTTACTCTTTGCAGTTTGGTCCTTTTATGAAATGATTTTGTTTTGAATGCTTTCGTTTGAGTTTGTATTTTTTTATGCTTGTGCTAACTCAAAGATAAACCAGACAGTTCTGGGTTCAACCCCAATTCCAGGTTTTGAGCATATACTCTATCTCGACTCATTGGGGTAGTCTTTATGCTATTATTGTGTACAGTGAATGATGGCAAGTTGGAAACCTGTTTTACATCTCAAATGATTGGAAATCAAAACATAAAATGAACTGTTGACTGTCGCTCATTCTACAGTATTGCACAAGTCAAAACAATCTTCCATTCAGTGAATAAGGAATTCTACATTTTCAGAGGTGCTGTCCATAAAACCATAAGGTATCGGAGCAGAATTAGGCCATTTGGCCCATCGAGTCTGCTCTGCCATTCAATCATGGCTGATATGATTCTCATCCCCATTCTCCTGCCTTCTCTCCGTAATCCTTGATCCCTTTATTGATCAAGAACCTATCTATCTCTGTCTTTAAAGACACTCAATGACCTGGCCTCCACAGCCCTCTGTGGCAGAGTTCCATCAAAGGGAAATTAAACTAAGTCCACATTTTCCTCTTCAAGGGCAGTTTGAAAAGCCCTGCATCGTATCGAGAGGAATGGGGGCACTTGAATGTCCTGTGCAGCACTTGTCCTTCAATTAACACCACCAAAATGTTGTCCTTTTTCTCATTTGCTGTTTCTAAGAAATAATGGTGTGAAACGTAGGGGGGAATTTTACCATTTTGAGCCCAGGTGCCGGATCTGGGCATCAAATAGATCTGCACCTGGAATCCTCTTCCAGCGCGCCCATACACGTTTTGCTGGCTCCGGCCTGATCCGCGCAGTGGGTGGGGCTTAGCACTGGCGGACCGATTGGAGCTCTGAACTGCGCATGCGCAGCTTGAAAAAAATCTGACAGCGCGCCCGGGAGCGAAAAAAAAGCAGAGAGCGGCTCTCTGACGTTCATCCTCTAGTCGGGGGGTGGGGGTGGGTAGATGGGAGGGGAGGGGGTGTGACGTCTCATCCTCGGGGTGGGGGGTGGGGGGGGGGCGGTGGGAGGGGAGGGGGTGTGACCTATCATCCCCTTGTGGGGGGGAGGAGGAGAGGGGGTGTGACGTCTCATCCTCTGGTCGGGGGGGGTTCCGCTGCGTGTCTGCGGCCGAACCCTCCTGGCACCATCACTGGTACACTACCAGCCACAGCCATCTCTCCTGCTCTCTCGCACCTGCAGGGAAGAGTAATCTGTGGCTGGTAGTGTACCAGAGATGGTGCCAGGAGGGATTCGCCGCAGACACGCAGTGGAACCCCCCCCCGACCAGAGGATGAGACGTCACACCCCCTCTCCTCCACCCCCCCCCCCCCCCCCCCCACCCAGGGGATGATCGGTCACACTCCCTCTCCTCCCCCCCCCCCCCCCATGGAATGATACGTCACACCCCCTCCCCTCCCACCCCCCCACCCCCCCCACCGGAGGATGAGACGTCACACCCCCTCCTTTCCCCACCCCCCCCAGAGGATGAGACGTCATACCCCCTCCCCTCCCCCCCCCCCCCCCCCCCGGGGATGATACGTCACACCCCCTCTCCTCCTCTCACCCCCGACCAGAGGATGACCTGGGTCAGAGAGCCGTTGCAGTCTCTGACCCCGCTCTTTGGAGGCTGCAGCGGCAACTTCGGACTTTTATTCTGCAAGTCGCTTACAGCGCGGACGCGGATCGGGCCAGAAGACGGTAAAGTGGGATTTGGTGGTAGAGCTGGGTGCGCGGTTCATTAAGTCGATTTAAATGCATGCAAATGCATTTAAATCATCGGTCCACCGGACCCGTGCCCGAATCGGGTGTCGGTAAAGCCGCGATCTGCTCAGATTCGGGTGCATATCGCGGTATAGGCCCGACACCCAACTTTACCACGATTTCACGCCCGAAAACGGGCGTGAAGTTTTGGTAAAATCAGGCCCTTAGTTGCTGCATTTGTCTAAAAAGCAACAATGACTATACTCCAGAAATTATATATTGGCTGTGATACTCTTTGGAATGTCCTTTCTTGTGCTGTAGAATCAGACAGCGTATTCCGCTCATCATTTCTGTGCAGCTCTCTTTTTTCCTACTCTTTCCGCACTTTTATCCCCCTTATCGAGAAGACACACAGAGCCAGATTCTCTGACCTCACCTGCAGCTGGGATGCTCAGACCCCAATGAGCACCAAATTTTCCATTCTCGCTGGCAGTGGAGCGGGGCATGAATGCCTGGCGAATTCTGGCCCCAATTCACATTTAGAAGCTACTGCTGAATCTGCTCCCAGCACCTTTTGTAGAGTTATGGGCCCCATTCTCCCCTTTTGAGGCTAAGCACCCATGCTGTGTGATCATCTCCTCTCTAACAAAGGACTTCAAATGGGTTTTCTTACACCTACAACTTCTGTCAGGGAGAAAGGAAAATCTCTGCTGCACAATGGAGTGCTGCAATGATCTGAAATCCTGCAAGGTGACTGGGGGACATGGGGATTAATGTGACCTGGCCATTTCAGAATTTGCACAACTAACAGGCAGGAATGCAAATGTTGATCATAGGGCTGCCTGGGATTACCATGATGTGGAGATGCCGGCGTTGGACTGGGGTAAACACAGTAAGAAGTTTAACAACACCAGGTTAAAGTCCAACAGGTTTATTTGGTAGCAAAAGCCACAACTGTGGCTTTTGCTACCAAATAAACCTGTTGGACTTTAACCTGGTGTTGTTAAACTTCTTACTGGGATTACCATGCCAGGGGTGATCTTCAGGTCAGGGCAAGATGGGGCAGTTCAGCCATGACACCCCCATGCCAGGTGAGAGTAGCAAGGTCAACCTCTTGCCCCAGACTGAGCCCATCCAACCCCCTGGACACTTGAGGGTACTTTGCAGCCTGGCAGCAGCAGAGGGGCAAGTGCCCACTGGACCTACCTCCTGAGCCCCCTTGGGCCCAAGGTGCCAGGCCAGGATGTCAACGCCAGGGTATCGGGGACAGTGCACTGTTGGCACTGCCATGGCTTGAAGGAAGGCTGAGTAGGGGATCTCAGGTGGAATGGGGGATCTGAGGGAGAAGGGTGGATGAGGAGGGTTCTGAGGGGGAAGGAGGGGCAGAGTGGGGGGTCGGGTCAGGTCACCCTCATGCCTACATGGTGTGTGGTTGGAGTGAACTGTGATTTGAGTGGTGGGGGATGGATACCCCTCTTTTCTGAGGGGTTGGTGGTGCTTCCTTGGACCATCGGGATCCAGCACCTCATGTCCCCACTTGTAGGTAGCAACACGAAAGCCCGCTTGGTGCGGTTCCTGCTGGCGAGCTGGGTGAATGGCGGGAGGTTGTTGAATTGGCTGTCAAGCCAGCTAATGACATTCAAATTAGCGAGTTTGCATAACTATCAGGTTGTTGCCTGCTCTGGGCGGGAGCCTGATCGGGGCCGATGAAACGGATCGGGTGAATCCCGAGAGCCCTCATGCCCATTGGGAATCTTGATTTTTGGCCAACGCCCCATTCACCGGGGCATCGGGATTCTCTCCAGCCATCTGAGGGGGTCAGAGAATTGGGCCCTACATTTTAAATCATAGCAACGTGCTGTGCAGAAAATGTCCCCCTCAGTTTGCCGATGACCTTAAATCTGTGTTCTCTGCATGGTTACTGGTTCACCAGCCAGTGAGTTTCTCCTTATTTTCACAAAAAGCATTTAGATAGTTACATGGGTAAGATGGGTATAGAGAGATATGGGCCAAACGCAGGCAATTGGGACGAGCTTAGTGGTAAAAAAGGGCAGCATGAACAAGTGTGGCCGAAGGGCCTGTTTCCATGCTGTAAACCTCGATGACTCTATAAACAAAATTCTCTGTAATTCTGATTACTTTTATTCAATCTCACCTTAACATTCTTTGCTCTAAGGGAACCAAGCCCACAGCTACTTCTCTGGTTTCTTCATGTAAAATTTTACAACACAGAAGGGGACTAATCAGCCCGTGACGGTTCATTAAAAGAGATGTGTAAACCCCAGGGGGCGGAATTCTCCCCAAAAAATTCTAAGTGCTGAATTTGTGTGAAAACTGGAGTAATTCGCGCTGGTTTTTTCAGTGGGAGTTCAGAGAAGAATCTCCCACACTCCATGCACTACAGAGGCCACCAGCGTAAATATCATAAAATTTCAGGGGACGGGGCCTATCCCCACTGGAGAGGCTAAAATCAGCATGCTGAGTGGGCCACTGTGCATGCACCGATCTGTCATGCCAAGATCAGTGCATGTGCAGTGGCCCCGCACTAATGGCCTCCTGATTGCCAGCCAGCTCAATTGCTCACCAGCCCTGTGACTCCCGCAACGCTGGCACTACGTCCCTCCCTGATCTCTGGCCTTCCGGCCTGCCCCAATCTCCAGCCCCCCTGTACTGATTTCCTTCCCCTCCCCCGCACCCCCCTCCCCCCACCCACCCCCCCCCCCCCCCCACCCCCCCTCCCCCCCCCCCCCCCCCCCGCAGTCCTGGCTTCTCCCCTTCAGTGCTGACCCCCAGCAGGCTGACTGTCCCACCGATCTCTGGCCTCTCTCTATCCCCCACCGATCCCTATGCAGAATGGCAGCGGGACCCCCCATCCCCACCGATCGCCCCATAGCCCCACCCATCAGTCCTGGCCCCCATATGCCTCATCCCCTTGGCACAGTCCCATGTTCAGTGGGCAATGCCAAGGTGCCCCCTGAGCATTGGTACTTTGCCCCTTGGGCAGTGCCAGGGGCACAGGCTGGCTCTTTCAGGGTGTGAATGCCCAGGGGGCACCCCCCGACCCTTTGGGGGCCCCGATTGCCCCCTCCCCTTCACTCCAGTGGGGTCGGGCTGCTAGTTCTCTGAAAGTGGGGAGCTACAGTAATCCCCGCTGGAGAGAAGCACTCTGGCGGGGAGGAAGGGGGGGATACTATAATCATATTCAAATGAGATTAAAATAACCATGTTTATGGTCTTTGTGCCTTCCCACTGATTTCCGGTGCGGAGCAGACATCGCTGGAAATCCGGTGCTGGGAGAGGCTAGTGGGACGCGAACGCACGTGTGAACCCTGCAAATCAGCTGAAGCGACAATCTGGGAGAATTATGGCCCAGATTTCTCCCCACAACCTGATAAATTAGCCCTCTGCCCTACTATTCTTCACAACATCTTCTCTGTCCATTTGAGAGGGCAGACTTGATTTGGTTTAATATGATGTGGAGATGCCGGCGTTGGACTGGGGTAAGCAAAGTAAGAAGTCTCACAACACCAGGTTAAAGTCCAACAGGTTTATTTGGTAGCACAAGCCACAAGCGTTCAGAGCGCTGCTCCATCATCAGGTGAGTGGGAGTTCTGTTCACAAACAGGGCATATAAAGACACAAACTCAGTTTACAAAATAATGGTTGGAATGCGAGTCTTTACAGGTAATCAAGACTTCAAGGTACAGACAATGTGAGTGGAGAGAGGGTTAAGCACAGGTTAAAGAGATGTGTATTGTCTCCAGCCAGGACAGTTAGTGAGATTTTGCAAGCCCAGGCAAGTCGTGGGGGTTACAGATAGTGTGACATGAATCCAAGATCCCGGTTGAGGCTGTCCTCATTGTGTGTGAAACTTGGCTATCAGTTTCTGCTCAGCGATTCTGTGAAGGCCGCCTTGGAGAATGCTTACCCGAAGATCAGAGGCTGAATGGCCGTGACTGCTGCAGGATATGCTGCAGGAAAGGATGTCCCGAGGCACGGTACATTGGGGAGACCATGCAGATGCTATGACAACGGATGAATGAACACTGCTCGACAATCACCAGCACTCTGAAAGCTTGTGGCTTGTGCTACCAAATAAACCTGTTGGACTTTAACCTGGTGTTGTGAGACTTCTTGCTTGGTTTAATATCCTATTTGAATGACAGCACCCCCAGCAGTGTAGCACTCCCTCAGCACCACATTTAATTGATACCAACCTAGATTTTGAGTTCAAATCTCTGAACTAGAGCTTGAACCTATAACCTTCTGACTCAGAGGCAAGAATGTGACTGCTTAACCACAGTTGACCTCTGACACATGTACATTTTAAAAATTAACAGGGCAGTTTTTCTGGCTGGTCAGCTTGGTCCTTCCAAGGCAGAAATCATATAGACCCACTAAATCTTTTTAACATTTTAAGGTCCACCTCAATCTTCCATAGTCAGGGGAATAACTGTTTGAACCCACAACATATTATTCTACAACTTTGAAACACATTCCCTTTATGTGTTGTCATAATCATAAATCTCACTGTTACAAAAATAGCAGAGTTACAAATAAGCAGCAGGCTATGTTGTAACATAGAAATGTAAAAACTTTAGAGCGTAGTTGGCCATTCATGCCCATATTCATGCTTGTTCTTCACTGAAATTGTCCATTCTATTTCTTTATTCTTCCTCACCCCACATAATTGAAACCTTGATGTTGAGTCATGTTGAACATTACAGTTCAATGTAGCCAATATGTTTTAGATCTTTTTCAAAGAGAGTTTCCTGATGGTACTTGGATGCAAGATGAATTAGGTTTCACTCTTGCATGTTGGTTTGATAGAGGACAGAACACAGGATTAAGGGAAAAAAAACAAATTGTTCCAACTGTGATAATATTCACTTGGATGTCTTAAAACAGAGAGCTCGCTCACACACACAGAGGAAGGGAAAGTTATAAGGATAAGACACTGAGTCAGCTTGCCCTACCCAACTGAATCATTGAACAGAACAGAGAATTAGTTACCAGTCATGAGTCAGTAGCTGAGTGGAACCTAGTGGTTATAATACCTGTATTATAAAGTATCGTACACATTCTTTGCTGAAAACAGACACTGAGGCTGGTTGAAAAACTCCCTGGAAAATTGCTCTTGACGCCAGTAATAATCATGGCAGGTCATTTCTTACTAACAAACATGAAAGAAAGACTTGCATTTATGTAGCACCGTTCATGACATTAGGATGTTGCAAAACTGTTTTCAATCAAAGTACTTTTGAAGTGTAGTAATCCTGCTGCAAAGTAGGAAAAGTGGCAGTCAGGTTGCACACCGAGATCTCATAACAAGGAAATAAATGTCCAGACTATCTGCTTTAGAGATGGTGGTTGAAGGATTAGTATTGGCAAGAGCACTGGGGAGGTTTCCTGCTGCCCTTCTTCACATAGTATCATGAGATTTTTTATGCCCACATGATAGTTGGGCAGCCAAGTCCACATACTAATGTTTCATTTGGAATATGACACCTCAAACAGTGCAGCATTCTCTCAGTACTGCACTGAGGTGGCAGTCTGGATTATATCTCAAGCTTCTGGAGTGGGATTTGAACCCACAGTTTTGTGATTCGAGAGGCAAAAATGCTGCCAATTTTGACCAAATAATGACATCATTTGATATCTGTATCTTCCATTGGGCTTAATATTTTCCACTCAGTTGTCTCTTCATGGATGCCACTGGCAGCCATATGATGCCTCATCTGTCTCTATTTTTTATGGAGAAACACAGGCAGTGAGAATCACAATCTAATTTACAGTATAGTCCAATTCTGCTTTCATCAGGTGCACAATGGGAAGACGTGGATCCATTGAAAGTTGAAGTGACTTGACAATCCAACCAAGGAAGTGGCCATACTAGACTTGGTATTGGGGATTGAGCCAGGCCAGGTGGTCAATGCTTGAGTAGGGAAGCATTTTGGGCTTAGCGACCATAATTCCATAAGATTTTGGGTAGTCATGGATAAGGACAAGAGTGGCCCTTGGGTGAGGGTGCTTAATTGGGCGACGGCCAATTACAGCCAAATTAGACAGCAATTGGGGAATGTGGATTGGGAGCGGCTATTTGAGGGCAAATCCACGTCTGGCATGTGGGAGGCTTTTAAAGGCCAATTGATTGAAGTGCAGCACAGGCATGTCTCTGTACAAATGAAGGATAGAAACGGCAGGATTCGGGAACCATGGATGACAAGGGAAATTGTAAGCTTAGTCAAAAGGAAAAAGGAAGCATATGATAGCTCTAGGCATCTAAAAACTGACAAAGCTCTTGAGGAGTACAGTGAAAGTAGGAAGGAATTTAAACGTGGATATGGAGGGCTAAAAGGGATCATGAAATGTCTTTAGCAAACAGGATCAAGGAGAATCCCAAGGCTTTTTATGCATATATTGGAGCAAGAAGGTAGCAAGAGAAAGAATAGGCCCACTCAAGGACAATGGAGGGAAGTTATGCGTGGAACCACAGAAGGTGGGTGAAATCATTAATGAATACTTTGTATCGGTATTCACCAAGAAGAAGGACATGATGGATGTTGAGGTCAGGATAGGTGTGTGAATGTTCTAGAGAATGTCAATATATCAAAGGAGGAAGTGTTGAGTATCCTAAATTGCATTAAGATAGACAAGTCCCCGGGGCCAATGGAATCTATCCCAAGTTATTGTGGGAGGCAAGGAGAGAAATAGTTGGGGGCCTTCACATTCTCTTTGACCACAATTGAGGTTCCAGAGGACTGGAAAATAGCCAATGTTGTTCTCTTGCTTAAGAAAGGAAGTAGAGATAATCCAGCAAATTATAGGCCAATGAGCCTGACATCAGTAGTGGGGAAGCTTTTGGAGAAGATATTGAGGGAGAGGATATATACACATTTGGAGGAAAATGGACTAGTTAATGGCAGGCAGCATGGTTTTATATGGGGAAGGTGATGTCTCACCAACTTGACTGAGTTTTTTGAAGAGTTGACAAAGAAAACTGATGAGGGAAGGGCTGTGAATGTAGTTTATATGAACTTTACTAAGGCATTTGACAAGGTCCAAAATGGCAGACTGGTACAAAAACTAAAATCAAATGGGATTTGGGGTGAGCTGGCTAGCTGGAAACAGAACTGGCTTGGTTATAGAAGTTTAACAACGCCAGGTTAAAGTCCAACAGGTTTATTTGGTAGCAAAAGCCACACAAGCTTTCGGAGCTGCAAGCCCCTTCTTCAGGTGAGTGGGAATTCTGTTCACAAACAGAGCATATAAAGACACAAACTCAATTTACATGAATAATGGTTGGAATGCGAATACTTACAACTAATCAAGTCTTTAAGAAACAAAACAACGTGAGTGGAGAGAGCATCAAGACAGGCTAAAAAGATGTGTATTGTCTCCAGACAAGACAGCCAGTGAAACTCTGTGGGGGTTACAAATAGTGTGACATGAACCCAATATCCCGGTTGAGGCCGTCCTCGTGTGTGCGGAACTTGGCTATCAGTTTCTGCTCAGCGACTCTGCGCCATCGTGTGTCGTGAAGGCCGCCTTGGAGAACGCTTACCCGAATATCAGAGGCCGAATGCCCGTGCACAGAAGGGGCTTGCAGCTCCGAAAGCTTGTGTGGCTTTTGCTACCAAATAAACCTGTTGGACTTTAACCTGGTGTTGTTAAACCTCTGACTGTGTTTACCCCAGTCCAACGCCGGCATCTCCACATCTTGGTTATAGAAGACAGAGAGTGTTTTTCAGAATTGAGATCTGTCGCTGGTGGTGTTCTGCAGGGATCAGTGCTGGGATCTTTGTTGTTGCAGTATATATAAATGATCTGGAGGAAAATGTGGGTGGTCTGAATAGTAAGTTTGCGGATGACATGAAGATTATAGAGTCAGAGGTTTACAGCATGGAAACAGGCCCTTTGGCCCAACTTGTTCATGCCGCCCAGTTTTTAACCACTAAGTTAGTCGAATTGCCTGCATTTGGCCCACTTCCCTCTTTACCCATCTTACGCATGTAACTGTCTAAATGTTTTTTAAAAGACAGCATCATATCCGCCTCGATTGGCAGAGTTGCTGATAGTGCCAAGGATTGTCAGAGGATGCATGCTACAGGATATAGATAGATTGGAGATTTGGGCACAGAAATGGCAGATGGAGTTTAATCCGGACAAATGCGAGGTGATGCATTTGGAGGATCAAATTTAGGTATGAATTATACAGTAAATGGCAGAACCCTTAAGAACATTAACATACAGAGCGATCTGGGCATGCACGTCCACAGTTCCCTAAAAGTGGCAACACAGGTGGCCAAGGTGATTAAGAAGGCTTATGGTATACTTGACTTCATCAGCAGGGGCTCTGAGTACAGGAGTTGGGAAATCATGTTGCAGCTATATAAAACCTTGGCTAGGCCGCATTTAGAGTATTGCATGCAGTTCTGGTCACCACACTAGCAGAAGGATGTGGAAGCTTTGGAGAGAGTGCAAAGAGGGATGTTGCCTGGTCTCGAGGGTGTTAGCTATGAGGAGAGGTTGAATAAACTAGGATTGTTTTCACTGGATAGATGGAGGCTGAGGGGAGACCTGATAGAAGTCTACAAAATTATGAGAGGCATAGACAGGTTGGCTAGTGAGAGGCTTTTTCCAAGTGTCAATTACAAGGGGGTACAGGTTGAAGGTGAGAGGAAGAAAGTTTTAAGGGAGATGTGCGGGGGAGGTTTTTCACGCAGAAAATGGTGGGTGCCTGTAATGTGCTGCCAGATGATGTGGTGGAAGCAGACAGATTAGCAACACTTAAGAGGCATCTGGCTGGGGACATGAATAGGGAGGGAATAGAGGGATACAGACCGAGTAAGGGCAGAAGGTTTTGTTTTAATTTAGGGCATCATGATCGGCACAGGCGTGTAGGGCCAAAGGGCTTGTTCCTGAGTTGTACTGTTCTTTGTTCTTTGACTGTGGACTGTTGCCCTCCTCAGGAATACAGTCTTTAAAAGACAGTTGGAACAATAGTGAGCAAGACAGTAATAAGAGTTATTGTTTTTGTAGTACTAATTCTGAGTATTAATTGCCTACTAAGTACTGTTTAGTTGATGTTGCTTTTAGTTGGTTTGTTACAGTAAAATCTTAAAACTTCAAACCTTGTTGTTCAATTCCTTTAGGTCAGTCACTGGGAATTCAGATATCTTTTTAAAGTTTATCGAAGTCTACAGGGATCGTAACAACACTCTTTAAAATCTATTCCTTTGACCAGGTTTTTAATCATTTGTCTTAATATTTCCTTATGTGGTTTGGTGCCATATTTGTTTGAAAGCACTCCTACGAAGCTTATTGGGTTGTTTGACTACATTAAAGGTGCTATATAAATGCAAGTTGTTGGTTTTCAAAAATTGATGGATTTTACTTGTGAGTGGTTTATGGCAGAGAAATATATACATTTTTCTGATCTATTTAATTTTCTCATGTTATCTTAAACTTGTTCCCTCCAATTACTCTCTTTCTGATAGTGGAACTATTTTGTTGTTATTTACCTTGTCATTACCCTGCATATCCCAGATGCCTCCATTTGACCTTCTTAGCTCTTGTGAGAAGCATTTTTTTGCTAGTTCAGCCTTCTCTCATTTCTTTCTTTATCCCTTTAATTTGCATTTGGATAGCTGCAATGGAGTCAATCACATCTCATTTGGACACATTGTTTATGCCTTAACTATACCCATTACCACTGTCTTTGGACTTTGTACATTCAAACCTTTGTCATTTAATCTCTCCTGTCCTCCACCCTATCCCAAACCTTCTCTTTTGTTCTTCTTACCCACTGCTACGCCTCTTCCCCCACTCCTTACCACTGGTTCAAAACCGATTGCATTTCTATCTTTCTTCAGTTCCGATGAAAGGTCATCAAACACTTCTAGCATTTCCTGCTTTTTATTTCAGATTTCCAGCATCCACAGTACTTTGCTTTTGTATTAGAGATGCTGACACCCTCCACTGTGTTAGAGAACATTGTTCCATGGCTGAGTGCTTTGCACTTTAATGTACCATATAGGAAGGTTCTCCCTTGTCTTTCCAAGATCTGCAATCAGTTTATGGTAGAGGAAGGTCTCACGATACTTCATAAGCTGAAAACAAAATCAACGAATGTTAAGCTGAAGGGGATAGGGAGGGTCAGTGAAAGATTTCAAGGATTTGGGGGAAGGGAGACAAAGACATGATTGAAAACACTTGCCCTCCAGGTGAGCTTAAAGTGATATTCAGATTCAACTGGACAATAGTGTAATCTTGTTTGGGTCGGACATATTGAACTGAAAGTGATGGGCAGTCTACAATTTTGACCTGATAATATCATAGGTTATTGTTAAAATCGGACACAACAGCCAATTCTGAGCTCTACCAGAATGCATTCTGACAAAGCTGTTTTGGATAAACTAGTGATCAAGAAGACTTCACATGTTGGGTTTACAAGCCATGACCTTTGTACCACACCCAAAGCTTTCTGATATAAGTATCATATCATCTCCAGTTCAAACTGACCCAGCTTTGATAATGAAAGGGCAATGCCAGATAGGCCAAAAAGCATTGTCGGCAACCTCAGACTCAAAAGATGTTTACAGAAACTAGTGAGCTTGTAATTACAACCAACTAAATGAGATAATCAAAATTCTCATTTAAGCCATGAATCTTTGCTTCTGACAATTTTAAAAAAATTTATTTCTCTTTTCCAAATGGCCTTTGTGACAATATCAGCAGCTGAATAGAGGTGTCTAGCCCCATGCATTATGACCTTTACTTTATTCCCAGAATAATATTCGGCCAACAAGGACAAAAGCTAGGTCAGGCACCAGGGAAGCCCAAGGCCAGTCGTGGGTTCCAGGTGAGCACCACTGATTTAAATTGAAAAGCATTTTCTGACATTAATTATTCATGTTAACAGACTCGTCCAACTTTGATATCCCATTTTACGAGAATGTAATTCTTTCTCCTAACTCATTAGTTCATTACCCAATCCAGAAACTTCAACCTAGTACTGAAGGAATGTCACAATGGAGGAGGTGCCAACTTTCAAGTGTTAAACGAGGCCCTCATAGTTGGTCCTAATGGTCCTAATCAAAAATAGGACAGGAAAGTTCTTCTGGTGTCTTGGTTAACACTTATTCCTGAACCAACATTAGCACAGATTATCTGGTCATCTTTCTCATTGCTGTTTGTAGTAACTTTGCTTTATTTAAATTGGCCACTGTGGTTGTCTACAACATAGCAGTGGTAATACTTAAGAAATGATTAATTGGCTGTGAAACATTTTGAGATATCGTGAGATTGTGACAAATCAAATCTCAATGCATGTTCTTTCTTTCTTAATTACATGCCCTGATCGCAAGATATATCAATTATCATAATCAAATCAGATTGTTTCAGTTTATATCTTATTAAAAGTTTATGACATTGACAAATGCAATATTTGCAGAACAAACAAACTACAATTAAAATGTGCTGATGAAACGTCATTGACCTGAAACATTGGCTGGGATTTTCTGACACTGTCATGGCGAGAGTCGCCGCGGGGGTTTCAGCAGCCCAGCCAATAGTCCATTGATTACTGGTGGCACCAGACAATCCTGGCAGTGAGCAGAGCCAGAGAATCCTGCCCATAACTCTGTTTCTCCTCAACTACAGATGCTGCCCAACTGATGAATATTTCAAGCGTTTCTGGTTTCTTCACAGTGAACGGCACGGTGGCACAGTGGTTAGTACTGCTGCCTCACAGCACCAGGTTCGATTCTGGCCTCAGGTCATTGTCTGTGTGGAGTCTGCACATTCTCCCCGTCTCTGCGTGGGTTTCCTCTGGGTGCTCCGGTTTCCTCCCACACTCCAAAGGTGTGCGGGTTAGGTTGATTGGCCATGCTAAATTGACCCTAGTGTCAGGGGATTAGCAGGAAAAATATGTAGAGTTACGGGAATAGGGCGTGGGTGAGATTGTGGTCGGTGCAGGCTCGATGGGCTGAATGGCCTCCTTCTGCACTGGAGGGATTCTATGAAAATGTATTGTCTAGGTCTCAAGGTTTCAGCCTCTCCTAAAAGTAGCTTAAATAGCTTCCAGGTGGCATAGTTGAATGCAAAATTGGGATATGTAAACCATGAAGGTTCTGGTGTGATTCTAACTAGTGCCATGCTTATACAGATTGGCACTAAAATGCAAATGATCCCAGGAACATCACGCTCGGTATGACTCCCAACCAGGAGCACTGGGGCAGGAAGGGGCACAAATATCTGGCAAGATTCCCAGCATTCATCTAAAACTGCGCTTGTAGTACTGTCATGTAAAAACAAGACGGGGCTTTTGTGCTGATGTCCCTGATGTCAAATAGCTTGCAAACATCCACTCTCTCGGCTCCTACACAACATAAGGCTGCATCAGTCAGACTGCAAAATGTCGCAGCAGCTTACATTGAATGTGAGTCAGCACTGGTGAGATCAAACAAAAGATTAGGATGATTTTGTGGAGAAGTGTTTGAATTAGTCAGAATTTGGCTTAGTATTTACATCTGATTCTGGATCCCATCTGACTTAATTTTAGAATTGAATAAGAAAAGGGAATGAATGGGGTTAAGGGATTTGACTCACTTCTGTTTGTCTAATTCCTTTCTCTCCCTGTCGTAAAGGCTTAAAGGTAAAAAAAAGACCGAATTGAAATTAGCTAGACTTGCCCCATTCACATTGAACACAACATAAAATGGTGACCAATTCATGCTCATTTGTCACCTTCATTCACTCGAATGATAAAGACAGAATGGGAATAATGGGTAGAATAACGAGTTAATTCCAGAAAAGGGAAGCTTTTCTGGGTGACTTAGACTGGACTTGAGTCTTCATTGGCAATTGTTTCAGCAGGACTGTCATTAAAAATTTAAGGTGTGAGGTAAAGATGTTCAATTTACCGGGTTCAGATCTTGCTGGAGTGGGGCATCTCATGACATACACTCATTTAGGCAGACTTTTCCCTTCAGCTTGAATTAATTTTACCCTGTATGTGCGAGCTGATAACAGTGTGGCAAGAGAAAGCAAGAATCTGGGACTTAAGTGAATGACAGGAACAACAACCTTTCTCCTTAGCAAATTAGATTTCAGGATTGAGAAAGAAAGAGAGGAGGAATTAGAGTTAAATCAGGCACAGAAAGAAAAGCAAAATGCTAAAAACTGATAGTCCCTAATAATGGATGTGGAGGTCATGATGCTTGATGGCGGTTCCAAAGTAACGCAGAGAGCACATGAGCTGCGGGATCACCATTTGCAGACCAAAAGGAGCTGTTCCACAAAGGGGTCATCCAAGTTTCTCCTGTGTTGAGAAGACTGTATCAAAAGTAGCAAATGCAGTATTCTAAATTGAAACTACAAATAAATCTCTGTTTCACCTGGAAGGAGTGTTTGGGACCTTGGATGGTGAGAGGGCGGGAGATAAAAAGGATAGGTGTTGCACCGCCTGCACTAGTATGGGAAGGTGCCATGGGATGGGGAGTAGGTGTTGAGGATGAATGAGGAGTGGTCCACAGGGTCAAGGAGGGAATGGTCCCTTCAAAACGCTGAGAAAAGAGAAGAGTGGAAGATGTGTTTGTTGGAAGCATTATTGTGGAGGAAATTGCAGAGGATGATCCATTGAATATGGAGACTGATGGGGTGCAAAGTGAGGGCAAGGCAGACCCTGCCATGCTTTTGGGAGAGAGAAGGGGTGAGAGCAGATGTGTGGGAAATGAGACCATCACAGTCAAGGCGCTGTTGATCACGGTGCAGGGGAGTACTCGGTTCCAAAATGGAAGACACATCAGATGGGCTGGTATGGCAGATTATGTTGGCAAGGTCGATGCAATGGAGAAACTTGGAGAATGGATTAGATCCCTGAGAGGGAGCAGGATGTAAGAAAGCTTCGAGTTAGCTGTGGAGATCATCAGATTGAGTGAATTTACTCCATAGCCTATCTACAGAAATGGTGATAGGGAAGTCGAGTAAGGGGAAAGAAGAATCAGCAATGTACCAGATCAGGTGAGAAAAGGGTGGAAATTAGAAATGAAGGCGATGCAATTTTCCTGTTCAGGGTAGGACGTTATCAGTTCGGCCATTAGTGTATCAGAAAAAGAAATGAGGACGGGGGACCAGAGCTAAACTGGAACAAATAATATTCCATCTGTCCTACAAAGAGGCAGGCATGGGTAGGACCATCTGGGTAACCATTGCAACAGCTTTTATTTGGAGAAAGTGAGCGTAGATGATTGAGGGAGAAGTTGTTCAGAGTGAGAGCAGATGGAGGAGGGTGGTGTTGGATGAAAACTGGTTGGGTCTCTGTTCAAGGAAGAAGTAGGGGTGGGGCAGCCTTGGAGTGTTCTAATGAGAGTTGGAAGTGTAGAGAGATTGGGCATCCACGGTGCAAAGGAGGCATTTGCAGCCGGGAATCGGGGAACTGTTAAAGTGATGGAGGGCATTGATGTAGATGGGAAGACAACAGGAGAAAAATTAGATTTGAAATAAGTAAAAATCAGTTCATTAGGGCAAGAGAAGGTTGAGTCAATAGACATTCCAGGACAGTCCTGTTTGGAAATTTTGGATAGGATGTATAAGTGGGCTGTTCGGGGTTATGGACTATGAGATTAGAGGTTGTGGAGGGAAGATCTCCGGAGGAGATGAGGAAATGATGGCTTGGCATGCAATGGCAGTGTGATGGCCTATGGGGAGATGTGAGGAAGTGCCAGAGAGTAGTCATTCAATCTCAGCTAGGTAGAGGTCAGTACGGTAAACAACAGCAGCACCTCACTTGCCGACACATTAGATGATGAAGTTAAGAGAACAGAATGTTGTAAATCCAGAGTGAGAGAGATTAGAACGAGCAGGGGAGGAGAAAAATGGAGACAACTAGTCTCACATAGGCGGCATTCAATCATAAGATCCAGAGAGGTCAGCGAGAGGTCTAGGAGGAGGGAGAATTCTGAGGATAATTGAAAGGATTTTTGGGGTGAGGGAAGACTTCTGGCCAAAGTGGGCACGGAGGTGAAGGCTTATGATGCCTCAGCATGTAGACATATAACTCGGCCTGCAGTTTTTATAGCTGTGGGCACCAGAGCTCAGAGACTTGCAGTCCAGAACAGTCCAGAAATCCAGACATTATTCGGACTGCTGAGGGACCATCCTGGGGGAAATGACCGTAACACCATAGCGTACAAAACTACTTTCCTCTCTCAGGGAGACTGTATTCATGCTTCCTCCACTGCCAGTGTTGTAATGTGATGTACACATACCTTAAAGAGAGCATATCATAAACTATTTTCAATTACTGTATTAGTCTCATGACTTGTTAGACAGTCTATGAACAACAGTGATAGAAGTCAAATGTACTATACATAGCTCCCAGTAAACATTCTTTGTATAGAGTCTTATCTTCAAAGAAAGAACTCACATTATTGTTTCACCAATCCTGGTTGGTGTGTTCATGTCTAAAAGAAGGAGGTAACATGGGGTCTTTAGTGGGAGCATATTTTGAACATTTAACTTCAAAAAATACAAGCTTCAATATTGCCACATCCACCAAAAGAAAAGAACTGGCGTGAAAGTCAAATAACTATTAAAAAAATCACTCGCCGAGACTTTCTGACCCTGCCACAACAGGTTTTCCCGCAGCGAACGTGGCAATCCATTTAAATCTCCAGTGGCCCATTTGCAGTACGGTGGCACAGTAGTTAACACTGCTGCCTCACAGCGTCAGGGACCTGGCTTCAATTCCGGCCTTAGGTGACTGCCCGTCTGGAGTTTGCACGTTCTCCCTGTGCCTGCATGGGTTTCCGTCGGGTGCTCCGGTTTCCTCCCACAGTCCAAAGATGTGCAAATTAGGTTGATTGGTCATGCTAAAGTGTGTGCCAAGATGTATAGATTAGTGGGGTAAATATGTGGGGTTACAGGGTAAGCCTGGGTATGAGTCGGTGCAGACTCAATGGGCCAAATGGCCTTCTTCTGTACTAGTCATGATGTGGAGATGCCGGCGTTGGACTGGGGTAAACACAGTAAGAAGTTTAACAACACCAGGTTAAAGTCCAACAGGTTTATTTGGTAGCAAAAGCCACACACAAGAAGGGGCTTGCAGCTCCGAAAGCTTGTGTGGCTTTTGCTACCAAATAAACCTGTTGGACTTTAACCTGATGTTGTTAAACTTCTTACTTCTTCTGTACTGCAGGAAATCTATGATTCCATAACCTTTGCGGGACTGGAAGATGTCACCAGAGGGTCTAGAAAGTCCAGCCCACTGTATGTAAGGTTTCTGAAGCTTTGCAGGAATTCACCACACACCATACCTTTGTTCTGGGATGCTGTCTTGCTCTAGGCAGCAGGAATTGGGTCCTGGTAAGATTGTTCCGATCAGGGAGAGCCTAATTAGTAAAAGTCTAACTGCTGCAAAGTTCAAGCCGGAATAAAAATTAGAACTCTACAGATCTGCGAATTCATTATTGCTTGAAGTTAAATACTGCAGATTGACCTAAGAATGATCTATCCGATAACCACACCTAACAGCTACAAGAAACCTGTAAAAACTGTTTTCTTTGATGTTTGCTTTCACTTTGGAGGTCCTACAACCATTTCCTTATCAAAAATCACTGCTTAGTCGGCAGAGTTTAGCATTAAATCGGGGAAAAAACAGAGCTCAACAGCACCGCCATTGCAGTCAAGCAGTAACCTATGAACAGCTAAGGCAATGGCTGCTATAGGTACTGCAACTCCGAGGTCAATTAACTCTAAAAGTGCTGGAAGAAATTTGCTTAGCTGTTAAAAGCTTCCAGGTCGCATTAAAAATCCTGCCATAAGCTAAAAACTGACCTCAAAATTTCCAACCTCAACTGGAAGGCAATGGATCACCTAACTGGATAAAAGCTTTGACAAAGGGTCATCTGGTCTCGAAACACCAGCTCTTTTCTCTCCTTACAGATGCTGCCAGACCTGCTGCGATTTTCCAGTGTTTTCCCTTTTGGATCACCTAACTGAATTGGCATTGTTCTAACAACACACCAAGCTTTGTTCCCTCAGATGAGGTTACAAGCGGGAAGTACCCATCTGTCTAACAGTTAGGAATGGGAACTTAGCAATAGAAGATTGCAGGTGGACACCCGGAAGAATGGCCCCCATATTCAGATCAGCAGCTGGGAGGAGAAATGAAAATGTATAGCAGCCTCCAGCAAAGATCACCAGAATGAAAGTTGGATAGATAAGCAAACATTTCAGACTTGTAAAGCTATTGCTCTATGTTACAGTACATTCAGACACAATGGGCCCTATTTTAACATTTTGATTCTAAATGCTGAATCTGGGGGTGATTCATATCCAACTTGTAAACCTGTTCTCAGGCGCTCCCGTATACACTTAGCCTGAAAAAAGGTCACGAGTCTGAATCGCGCTGTGGGCAGGGCTTATCGCGCCCGAAACGCTGATGCTCCAATCAGAGCCATCAACTACGCATGCGCAGTAAAATAAAATTGAAAAACACTCCCCCTGTCACATCGCTCCCAGGCCGCAAAAAGCGGATAAAGCAGCCCGGGAGCAATGGCCCCCACAGATATTGCCCCATCCCCACAACGTAACTGTCTCCCTTATTCACCCACCCACCCCCACGACCCAGACCGATCACGACCCCCTGCCCCACTTCCCCTCCACTGATTGCCCGCAGAGTTACCCCACCAACAGAGAACAATCAGGCCTCCCTCCTCCTCCCCTCCGCCACCAGAGGTACATCTGGCCCTCCTCCTCCTCCTCCACCCCCCCTCCCCCACCAGAGAACGATCCGGCCTCCCTCCTCCTTCCCCGCACACCACCCCCCCCCCCCACCCCCACCAGAGATACATCTGACCCTCCTCCTCCTACCCCACCACCAGAGAGCAATCAGGCCTCCCTCCCCCTACCTCCCCACCAGAGAATGATCTGGCTCCCCTCCACCGCCCCCCCCCCCCCCCCCCCCACCAGAGAACGATCAGGCCTCCCTCCTCCTACCCCCCTCACCAGAGATACATCTGGCCCTCCCCCCCTCCTCTCCCCCCACCAGAGAATGATCTGGCCTCCCTCCTCCTTTACCCCCCCCAACCAGAGAATGATGGGGCCTCTCTCTTCCAGCCCCCCCCCCCACACCAGAGAACGATTTGGCCTCCCCCCCCCCCCATCCCCACCCCACCAGAGAACGATCTGGCCTCCCTCCACCTTCCCCCTCTCCCACCCCCCCATCAAAGAATGATCTGGCCCGCCTCCCTCCCCCCCACCCATCTGAGTCAGAGAGCCGCCAGAAGCTCTGAACTTACCTCTTAAGAAGCTGGAGCGCCCGAAACAGACCTTTGCCGAGCATGTCTGTTTCATGCTGAATCTGGATGGGCGAACGCGATGGTAAAGGCGGAAATGCCAGCAAGTTTGGGCATCCAGCTCATTAAGTCAATTTAAATCGGCGGTGCCGATCGCGGCCATTTTCGGGCCTTGGTAAAGGGGGAATCTGCGCGGATATGGGCGCAGATCGTGCTATTCGCATCACGCCCGACTTTACCAAGTTTTCATGCCCGAAAGTGGGCGCAACACAATGGTAAAATCAGCCCAATGTTGTGTTTTTTATTGTCATGTAAATAGTTTGATTCTTTCAGGGTAAACATTTTGTTTCGAAGTACGATGTTGTGACTTGATGTGCATGTACCTTTAAGGGATTCATATCTTAAACTCCCGGCAACCACTATCCATCTCAACAGGATGTGATGTATTAGTCCCATGACTTGCAGACAGTCTATTGCAGTGGGAAAAGTCAGATGTCCCATATACTTAGCTCCCATTTAACATTCACTGTTCATAGTCTTATCTTCAAATAAAGAATCCTTTCACCAATCTTTCTGCATGATTGGTACTTTGGTACGTTTCACGGTCAGTTCCTAGGATCCTTGCTGTTGCCTCTCAGCCACCTAGACCATATGGCTGCCATCTATGTCAAGGTGGTTGAGTCTGAAATTGGGCCTTCTAGGTCTGAGGTCATCCTGCAAAGAAATCTGTGATCTTTCCATTGAAATTCAGCAGCTTCCCACAAACCATTCTACAGTCACTGGAGGAGAGTCAGAGCCGAGGCAGTTGTGCACTCGTAATATCACTTGACTTGTGATCCAGAGGCACAGATTTGGGACATGCTTCAAATCCTACCATGACAGCTGGTGGACTTTGAATTCAGTCACTAAATCTGAAATTAAAAGCTAGTCTCAGTAATGGTGACCACAAAATCCCCGTCAATTGTTGTAAAAACACACCTGATTCACTCATGTCTTTGTGAGAAGGAAGTCTTACCTGGTCCAGCCTACATGTGACTCCAGACCCACAGTACTGTGTTGGTTCCTAACTGACCTCTGAAATGGCCCTAGCAAGCTACTCAATTGTATCAAATTGCTGCAAAGTCTAAATAAAGGAAAAAAACTGGATGGGCCACGCGTTATCGACCTAGGCACTGGAAATGACAGCAGCAGGCCTAGCCCTGTTGACCATGGAAAGTCTCCTTACTAACACCTGGGGGCCTGTGTAAAAATTGGGGAGCTGTCCCACAAACTAGTCAAGCAATAGCCTGACATAGTCTTACTCATGGAATCATACGCTACAATGTCCTGGACAGCACCATCACCATTCCTGGATATGTTCTGACCCACCTACAGGACAGAGCCAGCAGAGGTGATGGCACAGTTGTATATAGTCAGGAGGGAGTTACTCTGGGTCTCCTCAGCAATAACTCCACACCCTAAGAAGTCTCATGGCATCAGGTCAAACATAGGAGGAAATCTCTTACCGCACATCGCCCTGCGCCACACACAACCATATGCCCTCACCACCCCCTCCTGCCACTGATCAATCAGTACTCCTCCATGTTGAACACCAATTGGAAGAAGGACTGAAGGTGGCAAGGGCACAGAATGTACTGGGTGGGGGACTTCAATTTTCATCCCCAAGAGTTGCTCAGGAGCACCACTACTGACTGAGCTGGCTGGGTCCTAAAGGACAAAACTACTAGACTGGCAGGTGGTGAGGGAACCAACAAGAGGAGAAATGTACTTGACCTCATCCTCACTATTTTATCTGCCCCAGTTACATTTGTTCATGACAGTATTGGTAGGTGTGACCATCATATTTCTTGTGGAGATGAAGCCCTGCCTTCATATCGAGGATATCATCCATCTTGTTGTGGAATTACCACAATGTTAGAAAGGATAGATCTCAAACAGATTTAGTAGCTCAAAACTGAGCATCCATGAGGTGCCATGGACCATCAGCAGCAGCAGCAAAATTGTACTCAAGCACAATCTGTAAGCTCATGACCTGGCACATGCCCCACTTGATCATTACCACCAAGCCAGGAATCAACCTTGGTTCAATCAAGAATGCAGGAGGTCATGCCAGGAGCAACATCAGGCACACCTGAAAATGTGGTGTCAACCTGGCGAAGCTACAACACAAGACTACTTGTGTGACAAACAGCATAAGCAACAAGCTTTACTCAGAGCTAGGCGATCTCACAACAAACAGATCATATCTAAATCTGCAGTTGTGGCACATCCAGTTGTCAATGGAGGTGGGCAACTAACAGGAGCAAGAGGCTCCACAAATATCCCCATCCTCACTGATGGGGGAGCCCAGCACATCAATGCAAAAGACAAGGCTGAAGCATTTGCAACCATCTTCAGCCAGAAATGCCGAGTGATTGGTCCATCTCTTTTGATTTGATTTGATTTATTATTGTCACGTGTATTAGTATACAGTGAAAAGTATTGTTTCTTGCATGCTATACAGACAATGCATACCATTCATAGAGAAAGAAAGGAAAGGGTGCAGAATGTAGTGTTCCAGTCATAACTAGGGTGTACAGAAAGATCAACTTAATATGAGGTAGGTCCATTCAAAAGTCTGATGGCAGCAGGGAAGAAGCTGTTCTTGAGTCAGTTGATATGTGACCTCAGACTTTTGTATCTTTTTCCCAACAAAAGAAGATGGAAGAGAGTATGTCCAGGGTGCATGGGGTCCTTGATTATGCTGGCTGCTTTTCCCAGGCAGTGGGAAGTGTAGAGAGTCAATGGATGGGAGGCTGCTTTGCGTGATGGACTGGTCTTCGTTCACAACCCTCTCGGCCGCTTCCTGAGCTCCACAGCATCACAGATGGCAGTCTTTGCCAATTCGATTTACTCCACATAATATCAAGAAACAGTTGGAGACACTGGATACTGCAAAGGCTATGGGCCCTGACAATATCCCAGCAATAGTACTGAAGATGTGCTCCAGAACTTGCCATTCATTCCCTTAGCCAAGCTGTTCCAGTACAGATACAGTACTGGCATCTATCCAGCAATGAGGAAGATTGCCAGGTATGTCCTGTACATAAAAAACAAGACTAATCCACCTTGTCAATTACCACCCTATCAGTCTACTCTTGGTCATCAGCAAAGAGATGGAAGGTGTTGCCGACAGTGCTATTAAGTGGCACTTAGACAGCAATAACTTCCTCACTGACACTAAGTTTGAGCACTGCCAAGGCCGCTGAGCTCCTGACCTTATTAAACAAGATGAACAGCAGCAACTCACCAAGCCTCCTCAGACAACATCTTCCAAACCTGTGACAACTATCATTTAGAATGACAATGGCAGCAGATGCATGGGAACACCACCATCTGGAAATTCTTCTCCAGGATCTCTTGGATCCTGATTGGGAAATATATTGCTGTGCCTTCACTGCCACTCGGTCTGAATCCCTTCCTAACAGCACTGTGGGTGTACCTACACCATATGGACTGCAGGGGTTCAAGAAGGCAGCTGACCACCACCTTCTCAAGGGCAATTAGGGATGGGCAATAAAATTCTGGTCTGGCCAGTATTGCCTGCATCCCACGAACAAATAAAAAAACACAAACCACATAGGAGCACCTGACTAGACAACAACACCATCGTTACAAGCACCAAAGAAACGCAAAATTGTGATTACTTCATTATCATATGGAATATTAGATATTTTGTTGGATAAAGTTAGAATGTAATAATTGTTTTGTGATGGCTTTTATTTCAGCATTGTAACCTTAAAGACACCATGATGGTCCATGGCAGAGCAAAGGTAAATTGTGGGATTGTTGTACAATAAGGGTTTGGAGTTGTGTTCATGGGAACCAGTGTCAATTGAGGCAATCATAGACTGCCTATCTGGGACATGGATGTACTGGCTATCTCCTCCTCTTGCGTTTCCTCCCGCTGAGAGGCTTTGTGTATCCCTGACACCACCTGTTGTGCCCTCATTAAATGACAAAATTCATGCCCCCAATTCTCCAGCTCAGCCTTCAGTCAACTGAAGGAAGGAATATTTGAGGACCAGGATCTCCAATGCGAGACAAGGGGCAGAATTCTCCCACCGGGAATAAGTCCTATGGCCGGGTGGGGAGTGTTTGCGGCTGCGGAAGCTAATGGGGAGCCACACCATATCTTCCACCCTCAGCATAATTACTTATGCATCCGAGGGTTTTGATCCATCTTGCATGGCAGTGTGTGCTTGAAGACACACATTCCACTGTTATACCTGGGTACCATATTGCAAAGGCCCCAATATCATTGACCGACCAACGAAGAAAGATGGACCCGCTGAGGAAAAAAGATGGGTATTCTGGAACACTCTGAGGCTGGAAGATGGACCTCTTCAAAGACACCAAAGCTGGAAGATCCACCTGAACGATGCTCCCCCTACCCATTGCAGTGTTTTTCCAAGGTCCCGGTCATTGGCAGCTTCCATCCTGAACTCCAGAGGGCCCAGGCCTTCTTCAGGTAAGTCCTGACTTTTGCATGGCATGTTGGTACAGATGTGTTCTGGACTGGTGTGTCTTCCCACTGACATCATGGAGAATCAGGTGTGAGGGAAGGATTTCGATTGGGCCTTCATTTACATCTCATTAGTTGTGTGCAAGTTGGTTTCATGCCAGTCTCTTGCAGGATTCCCAATCTGCCATGGCAGGCACCAACAGAAAATCCCACTATAAATTCACACTGGCGTGAGAATAATTTTTGGGCCCTCCAATGAATTTTTCTCCTTCCCCAGGGAACTTGCTAATGGGGGCATGGGAGAATTTGGTCCGAACATTCTGGTTTATCTAGCAGCAGTGAACTCCATGTTTCTATATGCTTTTGAAATTCGGAAAACCTACAGCAGGCACCTCAAGTCACTGGAGGAGTACCACTGGCAGGACTTTTGCAAGATCCTCCAAATCTGGTGACAAGGAAGGCAGTTCACCAGCAGCGTCCTCTCCCAAGCCAATATGCCCAGCATTGAGGCACTAATCATTCAAACCCTGCTCCACCAGGCGCAGCATGTCTGACAACTGATCCCCAAAGAAAACCTTCCACTGGGAACTTGATCACAGCAGGAGGTTCCCAGGAGCGCAGCAGGAAAGTCTTTAGGGATGTCCTCAAAGCATCTCTGAAGGGGTCAACAATACCCGCTGACTCATGGGAGACCCTGGATTGTGACTGACTAAATTGGAGGAGGCTCATTCAGGAAGATACCAAACACACCAAGAAACTTCATTGGGAGCAAGCAGAGGCCAAGTCAAGGCATTGAAGAGAGCCAGAAAACCTCTAAACACTTCAGCTTCCCAACCCTTCACGCACCAACTGCCCACATGTGACAGAGTCTTCAGATCACCCATCTCAAAGTCCATTAAACTGGAGTGAAAGTAAGTCACCCTTGGTTCTGAAGGATTGCCTAAGAGAAGAAGGTCAGGTTATGCAGTAAACCACCACAAATCAGGATTCCTGCTCCAGTGAGTGCTGGAAGATACCTCCAGAGCAGGTGAGGCAGTGGGATGATTTCTTTAGCACCTAGTGGTCTGCTTAATGATCTTTCTTGTGGCAGTGTAGCTCTCATTGAATGTATGCTTATCACATATGTTAGGTTGTGGAGTGGAGTCATGAGCCAGAAGAATGTGGATAGCCCTTGTTTCCCTAGCCCCATCCCCTCTGGTTTGATGTAATGGCTGAAAGATTGAGGGAACAGTGGACTTGTGCAGAATGAAAACATCATGACTGCTGCCTAGAAAATAAGCATTGCCATCATGGTGCGCTGAGCGTGGTTGCATCCTCGCTGTATAACCTTTGAAGTTTCAGTACATCTCAGTATTGAAAAGCTCATGAATTCACTGTTAATATTACAGCAAGGTTTGGACTGCAGTTTAAGTGGGATGTTGTTTCTGAACAGCAATTCTCAAACATCCCAGATCCATGTCTATCTTTCCGGATTCCCTCCAATCAGCTTTCTGTTCTGGCTGCAGTATCCAAATGGCTTTTTGTCAAAGTCACAAATGACATCCTATGTGATTGTGCCAATGGTAAACTAGTCCCCCCCCCCTCCTCATGCTCCTTGACCTTTCTGTGGCCATTTGCATGGTTGGCCACACCATCCGCCTCCAGCAATGATGACCACGTCTTCATATGTCAAGGCCCTAGTGAAGTTTTCTTGCCAAACCTCTCCACCTCTTTATCTCTCTCTCACTCTCCTCATTGAAGACATTCCTTAAAATCTATTCCTCTGGACAAGCTTTTTATCACCTGCCCTAATATTTCCTTATGTTGCTTGGTGTCACATTTTGTTTGACAATTATTCTATGAAGGGTCTTGGGACATTTTACTAAGTTAAATATGCTGAATAAATACAAAGAACAAAGAACAAAGAACAATACAGCACAGGAACAGGCCCTTCGGCCCTCCAAGCCCGCGCCGCTCCCCGGTCCAGGATTGAATCCTGAATCCAGGATCCCCGCCCAATTTTCCAGCCTATCTACATACCAATATCCTATCCACCGAGCTGTCCCTCACAGCTATGATGCTTTGTTCATTACAACCTATTAACTTACCCCCACCCCCCCATTCCAGACCATGTGATCTCCAGGGAGAGGCGAAAACCCAGAGTGAAAAACCCCAGGGCCAATATGGGGAAAAAAAAAAAATCTGGGAAATTCCTCTCCGACCCCCTGAGGCGATCGAAACGAGTCCAGGAGATCACAATGGCCCCGATCGGAAAATGCTTCCCAACCCTAGTCATTTCCACTTCCACGAACACCATATGAATTCCCTGCCCCCGAGACAGGTTCCCAACTATCCGCAGTAATACATACACACTGTTATTGTTGATTGGGTCTTACCCTACTGGAGGGGGTTGGGGGTGGGGGGCACAGTGGCACAGTGGCTAGCACTGCTGCATCACCATGCTAGGGACCCAGGTTCGATTCCTGTCTTGGGTCACTGCCTGTGCGGAGTCTGCACATTCTCCCTGTATCTGTGTGGGTTTCCTCCAGATGCTCCGGTTTCCTCCCACAGTCCAAAAGGCGTGCTGGTTAGGTGCACTGGCCATGCAAAATTCACCCTCAATGTACCCAAACAGGCGCCAGAGTGTGGTGACTAGGTGATTTTCACAGTAACTTCATTGGAGTGTTAATGTAAGACTACTTGTGACATTAATAAATAAACTTAAACATCAATCTAATTTACTGGATGAGCCAGTGAAGAAAAAGGGTTCTTACCATTGGATTCTAAGAACCCAGCAGGTTTATATTAAATTTGCTGTCAGTACTTTGGAGACGGCATACAATCATCCCAAGATATGTGGCTGTTAACAGTAAAGTGTCAGACTAGGTAGGTAACACAGTGACACAAAGTAATCAGAGGGTTGTCTGAGCACCTAACCGGTGCTAAGTTTTCATAGATTGCAATGAAATGTAAATGATCCCAAGCTCAGAATAGTTTTACCTTCTCCATTGTAATTAAGTATCCAAGTTGTCATTTACACTGGAGGAGGTGGGGGGAGACAGATGATTCTCCAGCGCAATTGGTATGTTAATTTGTTAACTACTGGACTTATCACAAACCCACGGCAATTATTGATGCAGGTTTTGTACTGCAATAATGTCCCATTTCAAATGTGGATGTAGATGAATGCATCAACTTCACGAATATGGAGGGCATGTAAGTTTTGTACAATTCACATTCAAAAATATATTCAGCATGATCGAAGGTTGTGAAACTTATGAGATAATTGTGTTCTGTGGCCATGTGACAGGTTATCTGGCTGCTATTAACTCATTGTCAAAGCTATTTTCACTGTTTGTGAGCTGTTTAATTTCCTCTTTCAAAATAGACTAGTGTGATGGTGTTCGGGTATGCCTAATTTAGCAAAAGGATAAATACGTTCGATACTTGCCTTCTCTCAGAATAAGGGCACCACTCATGCAAGCAACTTAATACTATTTCATATTTTTGAGGGGCATCTTTAATATGCATCTATTTAAAATGAAAATCAGCACTGTTACACTCTGATCTGATTTTCCTGCAAATAAAACTGACAGTATCCTGCAGTGCGCTTTGATCAGATGCTGGTTCCTTTCTCAGCCAGGGATGTGGTAGAGTTAAAATTGGCCTCTGCCCCCTGAGTTCGAGAGAAAAAAATCAGCATCCCTTTCCTGCTTCTGATTGCTTTCTAACTCACCATGTGCACATTGGGTGAGGACAGGATGGGTTTGGTTATGTTGCTTCTCTGTTACGTATATATTAACGATCTAGATGACGGGACTGGGAGCATTCTGGCCAAGTTTGCCGATGATACAAAGATAGGTGGAGGGGCAGGTAGTATTGAGGAGGTGGGGAGGCTGCAGAAAGATTTAGACAGTTTAGGAGAGTGGTCCAAGAAGTGGCTGATGAAATTCAACGTGGGCAAGTGCGAGGTCGTACACTTTGGAAAAAAGAATAGAGGCATGGACTATTTTCTAAACGGTGACAAAATTCATAATGCTAAAGTGCAAAGGGACTTGGGAGTCCTAGTCCAGGATTCTCTAAAGGTAAACTTGCAGGTTGAGTCCGTAATTAAGAAAGCAAATGTAATGTTGTCATTTATCTCAAGAGGCTTGGAATACAAAAGCAGGGATGTACTTCTGAGGCTTTATAAAGCACTGGTTAGGCCCCATTTGGAGTACTGTGAGCAATTTTGGGCCCCACACCTCAGGAAGGACATACTGGCACTGGAGCGGGTCCAGCGGAGATTCACACGGATGATCCCAGGAATGGTAGGCCTGACATACGATGAACGTCTGAGGATCGTGGGATTATATTCATTGGAGTTTAGGAGGTTGAGGGGAGATCTGATAGAAACTTACAAGATAATGAACGGCTTAGATAGGATGGACGTAGGGAAGTTGTTTCCATTAACAGGGGAGACTAGGACGCGGGGGCACAGCCTTAGAATAAAAGGGAGTCACTTTAGAACAGAGATGAGGAGAAATTTCTTCAGCCAGAGAGTGGTGGGTCTGTGGAATTCATTGCCACAGAGGGCTGTGGAGGCCGAGACGTTGAGCGTCTTCAAGACAGAAATTGATAAATTCTTGATTTCTCGAGGAATTAAGGGCTATGGGGAGAGAGCGGGTAAATGGAGTTGAAATCAACCATGATTGAATGGTGGAGTGGACTCGATGGGCCGAATGGCCTTACTTCCGCTCCTATGTCTTATGGTCTTATGGTATGTGGTTCATAGGGAAAGCTTTCTGGATCGTCCTAGCTGGAATCTCTAGCATTTAAATCTCAATCTCCTGGCGACCGGAGCTGAGAAAAACAACTGCTTAACTGATGGACAAGAATCATTCACCAACAGTGAGTCTCTTTAGATTCCAATTGGCATGCACCTCAAGGGTGGGGAATGGCAAGAGCATCATAGAATGCCTAAAGTGCAGAAGGAGGCCATTCAGCCTGTGCCAACTCTCTCACAGAGTGTACTATCTTCTCCCCTGCCCTATCCCTGGAACCCCACGCATTTGCCATGGCAAATCCATCTAACCTAGACATCTTATGATACTAAGGGGCAATACAGCATGGCCAATCCACCTAGCCAGAACATCTTTGGAGTGGGGGAGGAAATCGGAGCACCCGGAGGAATCCCATGCAGACAAGGTGAGAATATGTAAACTCCAAACAGGTGGCCCCTGTTAAAACCCAATTCTGGCCAACTCCTCCTATATTTCCGTCTTTGATTCAGCATATATTTCTTGCACCTGCCTCTGTAATGAATAATGAATTATTTTTTCATGAAAGTATGTTATACAAATGCAAAATGTTGCTTACCCTTCCAAAGCATGTGGAACTATGAAATCATGACTCATTAAAACGTTTCCTGTAATTTTTAACTTTACTGTTTTGTGCATAATTCTGCTAAAATTGAAGCAAACCAAATTCATGGCAAGGTTTTCACCCACCTACCTATCAGCAAAATGTCCTTGGTCCAAATCTGTGCTTGATGCTGTAGCCTCTTTCTTGAATGTGGTCAGAGGTTTTGTTAAACAGGAGGATGACAAATTGGTGGGAATATCCTAATGGTTCTCCCACTGTTCCTTTGCAGTAGAGTCCTTTGAACAAATTTATTTTCCAATGGGCTCTATAGTTCTCCTACCAAAGTTGCGGTGGAGAACCTGGGGTGAATTTCCATCCCAAGAAATTCATACTTGTTGTATTAAAGCTACAAAATTCAGTGTAGTTGAGTGATAATTTGCATATATCCTTCAAAGTGTCAATAATAGAAACCACGAACCCTTGAGACCATTTAACCTTGTGTAAACAATCATTGCGAAATTGACCGCAGAGATCAAAGACCACTTTTATGGTCTGTATTCATATTGAAAATTAACATCAAGTGAGCTTTTGCCTTTCTGCTCCATGGTAGGGTTCTGACCTCCCTGAGCTCGCCTTAGGACACCCATGTTGCAGCGTGACAGGTGTACCACCCCGTCAAACTTCCCACCTGCCAAGTGGCATGGGGAATGAGGAACATCTTTAGAACTTCCCATCTAAAAGGTCCTCTTATTGCAGATCATCCTCTGAGGGGCTGTGAACCACCACTCTTTAAAAGCCTGGCCTGATCCAGTGAAAATTAAGGAGGAGTAGGGAATGCCATTCTCCGCAATGGAGCCATCCGGGTGAGGAGTGCCGGGCGCAACCTTTTGGCAGGAAGAAGCCCACAAAGGCACTCCTGAAAATCAGACATCCCGGGAACGGGGTCAGAAATCCCAGAATCAGGACCCGTCATTTTTAAAAGGCCCCCAAATCATCCTGACTTGGTGAAAATTCAGCCCCTAATCTAAAATTTCACTGCATTATTCTACACATGCTGCATTATTAGCTGTGCCATCTTTCAGATGAAACGTTCAATCGAGACACGATATGTCTGCACAGGTAGGTGTAGAAGGAAGAACTTTGAATGGGGAGGGTAGCCTGCTGATTTCCAAACATAAAAGTAAGCTAAGTGGTCTATGCAGCCAATTGTTGACTATTCATGTTAAGTACAGGTAGCTGGCAAATTATCCATGAATTCTCCAACTTCTCTGACATGGCACTGTTTGAGAAAGCACATGGGCATCATTCTGGCAAAGCAAATCACTTAAACAGATTTACTGAGATGGTTGCTTTCACAGAAAATCGCAGGATCTTTGCAGTGCAGAAGGAGGCCATTTGGCCTATCGAGTCTGCACTGGGCCCTGAAAGAGCGTTCTATCAAATCCCACTCTCTTGCCTTATCCCCGTAACCTTGCATATTTTTACTTTTCAGATAGTAATCCTATTCCCTTTGAACACCTCAATCAGACCTGACTCCACCACCCTCTCTGGAAATTCGTTCCTGACTCAATCACACTCTGAGGGAGAAAAAAATCCCTCATACTCCTTTTACCAATTATTTTGAATCTGTGCCTTCTAGTTCATGATGATCTCTTGAATGGGAACAGTTTCTCACTATATACCCCATCGATATCCCTCAGGATCTTGAATGACGGCACAGCGGTTAGCACCGCTGCCTCACCCTGCCAGGAATCCAGGTTTGATTCCCAACTTGCGTCACTGTCTGTGCAGAGTCTGCACGTTCTCCCCATGTCTGCGTGGGTTTCCTCCAGGTGCTCCGGTTTCCTCCCACAGTCCGAAAGATGTGCTGGTTAGGTGCATTGACTATGCTAAATTCTCCCTTGGGGTACCCAGACAGGCACCAGAATGTGGCGACGAGAGGATTTTCACAGTAACTTCATCGCAGTATTAATGTAAGCCTACTTGTGACACTCACAAATAAACTTTAAAAACTTAGGTCTGTTCTCAGCCTCTCTCCGGCAAGCAAAACAGTTCCAACCTCTCAAATCTATCCTAATAGCTACAGTTCTTTATGCCTGGAATCATTCTAATGAATCTCCTCTGTACTCTCTCTAATTCCTTCACATCCTGGCACCCAAAGCCAGGGGATGGAATTTTATCATAACAGCAAGAATTTTATCATAACCGCATCGGTCTGTCCGGTACGGTCCATATTGCAATAGTCCCACACTTAGTCATTTTTTGGAAGGTGGTGAGTTGCACACAGATTTTGGGAGGGATGGGGCCTAAACACACTGACGAATCTGGCTGCAAAATGATCAGGTGGCATTTTGAAATGGCATCTCAATCTCACAGTGCACTGGGAGACTCCCTTTCTCCCCCATGGACATCGGGACCACCCCTCATCGATGGCACATTTCCCTACCCCCTCCAACATCAAGGCAGTGGGGCCCTCCCATTGGGTGCCCCTTCTTGGCCCTTGACATGCCCTTCCACCCCCCCTGTCCTATCCCCCATCCAAACCCCTGCTCAAGTGGGCACTGCCAGCATGCCAGGTGGACACTGCCAGGGTGCCAGGTGGGTACTGCCAGATGTGCACTGCCAAGCCATGTCCCCAACCACCCAGGGCATCAATGGCCTCTGAGCCCCCGCAGTGTGGCCGTCCCGCCTGGTCTCCGCAAGTGGAGACCACTAGTATTTCTCACTGGCCTACGCCGCGCCTGAGGGTCGGCAGATCAGGCTAAGCATATTTAAATGCTACTTTAAATATACTAATCGACCTCATGCAGTTCTGGGCGAGATCCTGTTTGAGTCAATAGAAAGGGACCGGGACAATTGCAAACCATTTGGCGTTGGGTACATTTTTAGGCCAGCACGCAATTTTCTGGGATCGGCGCGATCTGTGCCAGGTGCAGCAAGACCGGAAACTTGTCCCCAGGGTTTCCACCAATCATCTGAAATGGTTATGATGGATGATTGTGAGAACTGCCAAGGAAATTATCATATTTATTTCATTGCTGGTTTTAGGACTTTCTTGTGTGGCAATGAGCGACCAAGTTTCTTCTCTACACTACAACAGTAGTCTACTTCAAAAATACTTGCTTTGCTGTCAAGTGCTTTGTAACAACCTGAGGATGTGAAAGGTTTGATACAAGTGCTACTTCTTTCTGACAGTTAAAACTAATAGATTGCAGATACAAAGAGATCCATTCCAGAAACCCTCCTATCCATCCTTTTAAAGTCTATCATAGCCACTTCATTACGAATTTGCAGTGTGAAGAAGGTTGCACAGGAACTTGGTGTGACGGGGTACATTCCTCTGTTTGCTAAGAGAATACAGTAAGAAGTTTAACAACACCAGGTTAAAGTCCAACAGGTTTATTTGGTAGCAAAAGCCACACAAGCTTTCGGAGCTCTAAGCCCCTTCTTCAGGTGAGTGGGAATTCTGTTCACAAACAGAGCTTATAAAGACACAGACTCAATTTACATGAATAATGGTTGGAATGCGAATACTTACAACTAATCAAGTCTTTAAGAAATGAAACAATGTGAGTGGAGAGAGCATCAAGACAGGCTAAAAAGATGTGTATTGTCTCCAGACTAAGAGAATGACATAGCATCTGCTACACAACTGGGTGCGTGAGTGAGTGAGCCTAGGAAACATTTCACGGACTCACAGCATTGTGGTGAGGGAAAAGGACAGATAAAGTCAAATCGATTGAAGGAAAAGGTGATGTTGATTTTGACTGCGCTCAAAATGCAAAGGAACAGAATGAAATGTTTATGAGTTTGCTATCTGGTGTCAACTAAAGATGTCAGCAAGTGGCTGACTGAGGCCTGGATTAACCTTTTTAAGCATTATTTTAAAGGCTCCCCAGTGCCTGTCCACTATCTGCAAGGCACATGTCAGGAACATGATGGAATATTCTTCGGGCTCTGAATACTTTGCACAAAGAATCTGGAGGCCTGGTCTTTTCTGTTATGCTGGTGGTGCGGGGTCTGATAAATCCGGCAATGGCAGCTCCACAGAGATTGGGGTGCGGTTTGTGATGCGCGATAAATCACACGGGAGGCAGGATGTACCCGGGAAATAAAGGCTTTTATTGCCAACAATAATGGAACTACTATATACAATATACAATCCCAGACTAAAGGGTCACCAGGCAGAGCAGTGACCTTTATACCTCTCCCAGGAGGCGGAGCCAACTGGGGTGTACCATAGGACTACATTAACAGGTAGAACAGCCCAACCCTAACCCCAACAGTAACATATCTACAGACTCATAGTACTGGCCAGACCATGGCTCAGCACTCCTGGTGGTAACCAACAATGGTTCACCACATTCACCCCTCCTTTGAAAACAAAGGCTGGCGGGGTACAAAACACAGAACAAATGTTCATCTGTCTATAAGTTCAAACGGTTTGGGGGACCGCACCGTCGCTGTGACCTCCTCAACACCGGCGATGACACCGGTTCAGGCAATCGCGGTGACGTTCTCTCCAAGGCGGTGTCCAGCGACTCCTCCAGTTCCTCACGGGCCGGTAGACCCCGAGGTGGTGACAATCCACTGAACTCGGGCACGCCTTGAAGTGGCGACCATCTCCTGGACTCAGGCAAGCTGTACACGGGAGTAAGAGGGTTAAGTGGTGGTCCCAATACTGCCCGCGTCGTGTCAGGAGGGGAGATAATGGTCGGGGGGGTCCCTCACTGGGGGTGTGGGAGCGACAGGGGTTTCCAAGCCCCCTGCTGGCGCCAGATCTCGAATCGAGACCGTGTCCTCTCGCCCGTCAGGATATGCCACATAGGCATACTGAGGTTTGGCGTGGAGGAGATGGACCCGTTCAACCAAAGGGTCGGACTTGCGGGTCCTAACATGCCGCCGCAGGAGGACAGGTCCTGAGTACGTCAACCAAGACGGTAATGAGGTCCCAGAGGAAGACTTCCTAGGGAATGAAAACATTCTCTCATGAGGAGTAGCGTTGGTTGCCGTACACAGGAGTGAGCATATGGAGTGGAGCGCATCAGGGAGTACCTCTTGCCAACGGGAGACTGGAAGACCTTTAGACCTCAACGCCAGTAAGACAGCCTTCCAGACTGTAGCATTCTCTCGTTCAACCTGTCCGTTACCCCTTGGGTTCTACTAGAGGCAATCCCATATGAGAGCAGGTATTGCCTCAAGTCGTCGCTCATGAACGACAAGCCCCTATCGCTGTGGATATAACAGGGGTAACCGAACAGGGTGAAAAGATCACGTAATGCCTTGATAACCGTGGCAGCGGTCATATCAGAACAGGGAATGACAAAAGGGAATCGTGAGTACTCATCAAACACATTGAGGAAGTACACGTTCCGATCTGTCGAGGGAAGGGGGCCCTTAAAGTCCACACTCAGTCTTTCGAAAGGACGAGTGGCCTTAATGAGGTGTGCCCTGTCAGGTCGGTAGAAGTGCGGTTTGCATTCCGCGCACACAAGGCAGCTTCTGGTTATGGACCTGACATCCTCCACCGAGTAGGGTAGATTCCGGGCCTTTATGAAGTGGAAGAGCCGAGTGACCCCCGGTCATTGTGGAGAGCCTGTAATCGATTCTCCTGCACACTAGCGCATGTTCCACGCGACAGGGCGTCTGAGGGCTCATTGAACTTCCCTGGACGGTACATGATATCCTAATTGTAGGTGGAGAGTTCGATTCTCCACCTCAAAATTTTATCATTCTTGATCTTACCCCGTAACGTGTTGTTGAACATGAACGCCACGGACCGCTGGTCCGTGAGCAGAGTGAACCATTTTCCCGCCAAGTAATGGCGCCAATGCCGAACGGCCTCCACAATGGCCTGGGCCTCCTTTTCCACCGCCGAATGTCGAATTTCAGGGCCTTGGAGGGTGTGAGAGAAAAAGGCGACGGGCCTGCCCGCCTGGTTAAGTGTGGCGGCCAGGGCGAAATCAGATGCATCGCTCTCCACCTGGAAGGGGATGGACTCATCGATAGCGTGCATCGTGGCTTTCGCGATGTTGGCTTTTATTCCTGCAAAGGCTACGCGAGCCTCTGTTGTTAGGGTAAAGGAGGTAGACTTGATGAGCGGACGGGCTTTGTCCGCGTAATTGGGAACCCACTGTGCATAGTATGAGAAGAAGCCTAAACATCTGCTCAGTGCTTTGATGCTAGTGGGCAGGGGGAGTTCGAGGAGGGGACGCATACGGTCTGGATCAGGGCCAAGGACCCCGTTTTCCACCACGTATCCGAGGGTAGCTAGGCGGCGCGTGCGAAATACACACTTCTCCCTGTTGTAGGTCAGATTCAGGCGAGATGCAGTGCGTAAGAATCTAAGAAGGTTGGCATCGTGGTCCTGCTGGTCATGGCCGCAGATGGTGACGTTATCCAGGTATGGGAAGGTAGCCCGCAGCCCGTTCTGGTCCACCATTCGGTCCATAGCACGCTGGAAGACCGAGACCCCATTCGTGACACCAAAGGGAACCCTTAAAAAATGGTACAGGCGACCATCCGCCTCAAAGGCCGTGTATTGTCGGTCCTCTGGGCGAATGGGGAGCTGGTGGTAAGCAGATTTTAAGTCGATGGTGGAGAACACCCGGTACTGCGCAATCTGGTTGACCATGTCAGATATGCGCGGGAGGGGATACGCATCCAGCTGCGTGTATCTGTTAATGGTCTGACTATAGTCTATGGCCATCCGGGGTTTGTTCCCATTCTTAACCACCGCGACTTGCGCTCTCCAAGGACTAGCGCTAGGTTGTATGATCCCTTCCTTGAGGAGCCGCTGAACTTCAGATCGAATGAAGATCCGATCCTCAGCGCTGTAACGCCTGCTCTTTGTTGCGATGGGCTTGCAGCCTGGCATGAGATTCTGGAATAGGGAGGGTGTGGTAATCCTGAGCGTTGAGAGACTACATGTGGAGCGCGTTGGGCAATTTAGAGGCTGCGGATCTCCCACTGAAAGCGGAGGGAGTGGCCCATCGTACTGCAGGGTTACACTCTTCAGGTGGACCATAAAATCTAGTCCTAGGAGTATCGGCGCGCAAAGGTGCGCTAACACAAGGAGCCTGAAGTTCTCGTAAACCGTGCCCTGCACCGTCAGATTGACCACGCAGCTCCCTAGCACGGTGACAGACCGCGACCTTGACGCCATCGAAATTGTCTGCTTGACAGTCCGAATTTGGAGACCACACCGCTTCACGGTGTCAGGGTGAATGAAGCTCTCCGTGCTCCCGCTGTCAAACAAACAATAAATCTGGCGTCTGTTTACCTGTATGTCCATCATGGACTTTTCGAGTCTGTGAGGCTTGGCCTGGTCCAGGATGATTGACGCCACCGTTGGTTCGTGGGTGCAACTGCAGGCAGCTGAGATGGTCGATGACGGCCCCTGCTGGTCATTCGCGGTCAGTGCCGATCAAAATGGCTGCCCCCATAGGTCGCACGTGGACGATGGCGCCAAAACCTGCGGCCCCTGCAGGTCACACGTGTCTTGCGACTCCGTCGTTAGGAATGGCGACGTCCTGGAATTGCACGTGGTGGACGACCTCGAAAACGCAGAAGACAACGAGGCCGGCTCCGGGGTGTCACACGCCGCACTGCTGTTTTTGGAGGGAGGTTTGGTCCAGCATACTTTGGAATAATGTCCCTTCTTGCCGCAGGCGGAGCACGACACCGCTTTAGCTGGACATCACTGCCGAGGGTGTTTCACCCCCCCACAGAAGTATCACCGCGGGCCACCTGGAGCTGCTGCCGTCGTCAGGTCCGAGGCTGGAAACGCAATCGCGCAGTTTTTCGATCCCGCTGAATAAAGTGGAGTCTGCGGCTGCACTTGCCACAATGTCCCCACGCGGTCGTCGGGGTACATCTCCAGACTTTTGGAGGCCGTTTCTAGAGCGTCAGCTAACTCTACGGTTTTAGTGAGATCGAGGTTACCTTGCTCCAGCAGCCGAAGGCGGATGTACGACGAGCCGATTCCCGCCACGAACGCATCTCGAACTAAGTCGCTCATGTACTGGGCTGCCGACACTGACTTGCAGTTGCAGGCTCTGGCTAGCTGCTGAAGTTCACACACGTACTGTTCCGTCGTTTCGCCGGGCTGCCGCCGTCGAGTGGCTAGAAGGTGTCGAGCATGGATCTCATTCGGCGGTTTGTTGTATTGCTTTTTGAGAAGCTCGAGGGCCCCTTTGTAGTCTGGGGCCTCACGGATCGCTAAGTATACAGCGCCGCTTACCCTCGCGTGGAGAACCCGGAGTCTGTCGGCGTCGTTGGTGACTGCTGTGGAGGCGTCGAGGAAATCTTGGAAACACTTCAACCAGTGGTCGAAAGTGTTCGATGCTCCCGCCGCACGTGGGTCCAACGTAAGCCGTTCGGGTTTCAGCATTTGCTCCATGTTTTCTTTTGTTTTTTTTTCAAAAAAGAATTTACTTGTTGGCAATAAAATTGATGCGCGATAAATCACACGGGAGGCAGGATGTACCCGGGAAATAAAGGCTTTTATTGCCAACAATAACGGAGCTACTATATACAATATACAATCCCAGACTAAAGGGTCACCAGGCAGAGCAGTGACCTTTATACCTCTCCCAGGAGGCGGAGCCAACTGGGGTGTACCATAGGACTACATTAACAGGTAGAACAGCCCAACCCTAACCCCAACAGTAACATATCTACAGACTCATAGTACTGGCCAGACCATGGCTCAGCACTCCTGGTGGTAACCAACAATGGTTCACCACAGTTTGTAAAGAGCACCTTGATCTGAGCTAAAAACAATACTTCCCTGCTACCCCCTGCCCCCTTCCCATTGATATGGGGAACCGCTCCCAAATGCACTGGGCTACCTTCTCCCCCCACCTTCCACCCACCCATGGATAAAGGGCAGTGCCGGGGAAGTGCCAGGACACAACCAGAGCATGTACTCCTCCCCTCAGGGACTATACTTACCTGTGCATCTCTGGCGTGTTCCCCTTGACAGCTTCAAGTTTTTAAAAAGCAATTGTAAACCTTGCTGATGTGACACTGCGGCACAGTGACACAGTGGTTAGCGCTGCTGCCTCACAGCGCCAGGGACCCAGGTTCAATTCCGGCCTCGGATCACTGTCTGTGTGGAATTTGTACGTTCTCCCGTGTCTGTGTGGGTTTCCTCCAGGTGCTCCGGTTTCCTCTCACAGTCCAAAGATGTGTGGGTTAGGTTGATTGACCATATTAAATTGACCCTAGTGTCTGGGGATTAGCAGAGTAAATATGTGGGGTTACGGGGATAGGGTCTCGGTGGGATTGTGGTCGGTGCAGACTCGATGGGCTGAATGGCCTCCTTCTGCACTGTAGGGATTCTATGATTCTATGTTTCTAGTCATCACGTCGGCGAGGGAGGAATTCTAAATGTGGGTGGAACATATAGCAGGATGTCTGCTAATTATATCAAAATTTATTAAAATGTATTGAAATTAAGTTCCCACAGAGGCAGGAATCTCGTTACGTTACCGGCGAGTGACGGAGTACATTAGAAAACAATCAATGAGAATCACATTTTCCGATTCTTGTTAGATTTTGTACATATTATGTTGTTTGCACTCACGATGAATTTGGGTGCAAAATCACCCCCTCAATTTGGCTGGATGAGCACAGCTCCAACAAGTCTCAAGAAGCTCAATGCCATCCAAGACAAAGCACCCACTTGATTGGCACCCTATACATCACCTTAAACATTTACTGCCTCTATCACTGGTGCTATGACAGCAGTATGTACCATCTATCTACAAGATGCACTGGGCAAATTGCTAAGGCTCCTTCAATAACATCTGCCAGACCCAGTGGTGTTCCTCAGGGCTCTGTACTGGGACCTCTGCTATTTGTGATATATATAAATGATTTGGAAGAAGTTGTAACTGGTGTAATCAGCAAGTTTGCGGATGACACGAAGATGGCTGGAATTGCGGATAGCGAAGAGCATTGTCGGGCAATACAGCAGGATATAGATAGGCTGGAAAATTGGGCGGAGAGGTGGCAGATGGAGTTTAATCCGGATAAATGCGAAGTGATGCATTTTGGAAGAAATAATGTAGGGAGGAGTTATACAATAAATGGCAGAGTCATCACGAGTATAGAAACACAGAGGGACCTAGGTGTGCAAGTCCACAAATCCTTGAAGGTGGCAACACAGGTGGAGAAGGTGGTGAAGAAGGCATATGGTATGCTTGCCTTTATAGGACGGGGTATAGAGTATAAAAGCTGGAGTCTGATGATGCAGCTGTATAGAACGCTGGTTAGGCCACATTTGGAGTACTGTGTCCAGTTCTGGTCGCCGCACTACCAGAAGGACGTGGAGGCGTTAGAGAGAGTGCAGAGAAGGTTTACCAGGATGTTGCTTGGTATGGAGGGTCTTAGCTATGAGGAGAGATTGGGTAGACTGGGGTTGTTCTCCTTGGAAAGACGGAGAATGAGGGGAGATCTAATAGAGGTATACAAGATTATGAAGGGTATAGATAGGGTGAACAGTGGGAAGCTTTTTCCCAGGTCGGAGGTGACGATCACGAGGGGTCACGGGCTTAAGCTGAGAGGGGCGAAGTATAACTCAGACATCAGAGGGACGTTTTTTACACAGAGGGTGGTGGGGGCCTGGAATGCGCTGCCAAGTAGGGTGGTGGAGGCAGACACGCTGACATCGTTTAAGCCTTACCTGGATAGTCACATGAGCAGCCTGGGAATGGAGGGATACAAACGATTGGTCTAGTTGGACCAAGGAGCGGCACAGGCTTGGAGGGCCGAAGGGCCTGTTTCCTGTGCTGTACCGTTCTTTGTTCTTTGTTCTTTGACCCATGACCTTTACCACCTGGAATAACTAGGGCAGTGATGCATGGGAACACCAGCATGTGCAAAATCCCTTGAAGTCACCCACCATCCTGATTTGAAAATTTATAATCCTTACTTCATTGTCACTGGGTCAAAATCCTATGTGATAATCTGCACCACAAGGACTGCAATATATCAAGGAGCCAGCACACCATCTCCTTCTACAGGACAAGTAGGAATGGACAATAAATGTCACTATGCTATAATCAAATTATAATCCCTAATCCATTGGTCGCATTCTTCCTTTGTTATATGCTCAGTTGTTTGATAGCAAATAGGCAACCAATGTGTCTCATGCACCAAAAAGATACACATAAGGACAATACAAATTTAAGTTGTTCCTTTTGGTCTTTTTGCATTGCTGCAAGAAGGAAGAGAATATATCAAAATGGAGACAGGCTCGGTTTATATAAAAAAAATACGAGGAATGGAAAGTAATATCCAAAGCAAGATGAAAAGAATGCAGGGAAGAAGAGAGAAGAATGAGGAAGATGTAACATTAAGTCAAATATCAAAATATTAAGCAAATTTTAAAGAAAAGTCATAACAAAAGTAACAATGTTGAGGAAGAGAGAATGGAGAATCAAGTGAGAAGCCAGAAAAGTGGAGCGAACAGATTGGTGTTAAATTAAAAGGGATTCATATCTGAGTCACATGTAAAAATAATAAGGTTCCTGTGGTTCTCCATTGAAATCAAACCTACAGAGATTTTGATGTGAAATGGGTAATAGAAATATTCCATGAGAAAGCCTCCATTCAAAGGAAGATGGCCACAGTTGTTTCTTAAGCATATTTTCACAACCATAATATTCTTTCCTTTGGGGAATAGTGGTTATCAGCCCCGTGATCTGCATTGTGAATGTTATTTCTGTGACCAATAATTCCTGACATTGGACTTGAACCTGGAGTTTCTGGTCCAGAGGAAGGAAGGCTACCACTCTGCCACAAGACCTCCTATGCCAAAGTTGTTAATTGCCAGGGTTGCTCCCTGCAGGATTGTATGGCCAAAATGTCTTCAGTAAAATGCAATCAGGGATGATGATGGAGGAGACTTGACCATAGTTCTCATTAGTCTGTCATTCACAAGTTATAACAGGTGAATTAATGATCTACTGCTGTCTTTAGATTACAAAATGGGGAGGAGATATGGGTTAGGGGGAAGAACAAATCAGAGAGCAAGGTGGACTGATGCTTGGTTGGGAGAGATATTGGTTGGTGCTATATATTAACTTTATTACTTTGTTTTATTTCACTACAATAGGAGGGCCTCACACATCCCTAATTCTGTAATCTCCAGACCTACAATCCTCGAAGAACCCTCTGCCCCTCCAATTCTGGCCTCTTGCATAACGTGGAGATGCCGGCGTTGGACTGGGGTAAGCACAGTAAGAAGTCTCACAACACCAGGTTAAAGTCTAACATGTTTATTTGGTAGCACAAGCCACAAGCTTTTGGAAGCTTGTGGCTTGTGCTACCAAATAAACCTGTTGGACTTTAACCTGGTGTTGTGAGACTTCTTAGTGCTCTTGCATAACCACAGTGCACATCTCCAATTTCCATTTTCCCACCATTGGCAGCTACACCTTTAGTTTCCTAAAATATTGAACTCTTTGAGAGCACCAACATGGATTTATAAAGATACAGCACACCTGATGAACCTGGCTGAATTTTTTGAAGAGATGATTAAGGTAATGGATGGGTTGATGTCATTTATATAAAAGAGTATTAGCTCAAGGCGAAGTTCATGGAATTGAAGGCAAATTATTGAACTGGTTTGGAAATTGGCTGAATGGAAAGAGACAGAGAGATAATGGGCAGATGATCTAATTGGCAGAATTTGACTAGTGGTGTCCGTTAGGGATCAGTGTTGAGGCCTTAACTACTCATTCAAATTGTTAACAACTTAGATGATGAGCCACATAGCCAAGTTTGCCAATAACTCAAAGACAGGGGGCTGAATTTTCTCAAATAAATTCTAAGAATTGAATGGATGAGTAAACTATTGGTTTTCTCACCGGTTTTTCAGCGAGGTAAGTAACGTGAATTTATGGCACTCTGTGCACAACAGGAATCGTCACGTGATTCTCACCAGTGGGGTGGGGGCGGGGGTGGTGTGGAGCCTCAGCTCACCTGTACAGCTGGCTGCTGAGCTCTAGAGGTGCCATTGCACAGGCACCCTGATCTCCCAGAATACTGTGTACAGCTAGCATGGTATGGCGAGCTGGTAAGATCGTGCCCAGGGTGGTACTGTCAGCAGTGTAGATGAAAGCATAAAATTACAATGTTAATAAATGAGGTGAATGAACAAAACTGTGGCAAATAGATTTCAATTTAGGCCATCCATTTTGGACCTGAAAAGGATAGATCAGAGCCTTAAAAATATTAAAATATCATGAATGGAATGATAGCTTTTATAGCTATAGGATTGAAATATAAGGAGCTAGAAGTCATGATACTGCTATACAAAAGTCTGGTCAGACCACACTTTGATTACTGTGTTCAGTTCTGCGCACCACATCTTAGGAAGGATATGTTGATCTCAGAGGGTGTGGAGGGAAGATTACCAGAATGATGCCTGGACTCCAAGGGTTAAATTATGAAGCAAGGTTATTAAATACACCATGGTGGTACTCACTGGAACTTAGAAATGTAAGGGTTGACATCATCCAAGCTTTCAAAATGTTAAAGGGAACAGATAAGGTAGATAGAGAGAAATAATTCCTGCTGATTAAGGGACATAGGGCGAGATTTTACGGCCTCGCTTGTCCCGAAACTGTAAGATCCCGCTTGAGGTCGACGGACCTTGCCATTGTCCACCCCTCACCCGCTCCGATTCCCTTGGGCGGTAAAACTCCAGCCATAATCTAAAAATGAAAGCCGTTCAGGAATGAAGACAGGAAATCCAAAAGAAGGTAGAAGTTTGGAACTCACATCTACAAAGAGCAATTTACGCTGTATTAATTGTTAATTGAAAACTGAGTTTGATAGATTTCTGTTAACCAAAGGAATTAAATGATATAAAGGTGGCTATGTGGAGTTAGGTCACAAATCGCCCATGATTCCATTAAATGGCAGACAGGTTTGAGGAGTTATAAATGCAATGTGTTGCTGTATTGGTGGTTGCTTCTGTTTTTGGTGGGGGGACAGTTGCAGACAACTTTCAGGCTTAAGAATTGCAGAAAGTGGTAAGAAGATGAAGACATATACTTCAGGTTTAGAATAATAAATAGGCACTTTCAGTAACTAAACCAATTTCCTGGAATGCAGAGGCAATCCAACATGAAACAATGTCTCGAATCCGCCGAGGAATGGTAATCATTGTTAGACTACCGCTGTGTCCAGATATTTCTCCATCCTAACACTGCTCCACATTTCTACCCGTGTCCTCTGAAACAGATGTGTCAGAAATACAGACCATAAAATCCCTCAAAGAACTCGAACCTAGTATAGTCAGGGGGCGTGATGACATGCCCAGGCTTTATGACACCAGCTGCCGTATAGTAAGTTAAAAGATCCAGTCAGAATGTTAGTGAATGAATATGTCTGAATGGGTGAGTGGATGAATGGGTAAATGGGTGAGGTGGGTACATGGGTGGAGAGGTGGGAAAGAGGTAAGTGGGAAAGAGGTTGCGGTATGTAATTGAGTTGGGGTACCTGGATGAGGTAAGTGGGTAGGAGGCAATTGTGGGTGGGTGAGTGAGTGGTAAGTGGGTGAGTGAGTAAGTGGTAAGTCAGTAAGGAGTAGGTGGGTGAAATCAATAAGTGGGTTAGTGGCAATCAGGTTGGGGACGGTCAGGCCAAGTTGGGAGGGTAGGCGGGTTGTCAGGTGGATGGTCAGGGGTTGTCATGGTAATGGGTCGTCGAGGGATAATCAGGAGATCGGAAGGTTGCTTGGAGGGGAGGTTGGGATTGTTGGGAGGTTGGTCAAATGGTCAGGTGATTGGGATAGCATGGGGATGTCAATTGAGAGGTAGTCAGCTTGTCTGGAGGGGTAACTGGGGGCTAGTTACATAGTTAGCTATGAGTTAGACATTTCTTTTTACTGTCTAACATTTCCTGGGTTACTATTCAGCAAAGTAAACCGGAACCATCCAAAGCCTCTGACTCCAGCTTAGAGTTGGAGACATTCATAGAGGGTCGCAGGGAATCGGGGAACTACCCATTGGAAGGTGAAACTTCCCAGGCAATTATCAGGTTCACAGGGTCCGATGTGTGCCTCAGTTATACATCCAATCTCCGATGATCTGGAGACTGGAAGATTTGACCCAATACCTTGCTTTTGTGACTATCCACTTGCCTATCACCTCTTGGTCAAGATGGTTTAGTCACAATTATGGCTATTCTGTAGCAGGAAACCCTTATTTTATGATAGATATTTTAGAATGTCCTGTGATTGACCACAATTGAGACTGAGACGAAATAGGATGGGTATGAAGAAGGAGGTTGTCAAATCAGGTTAGGCATCAATTTAAACTGACATTATTTATTTTGTAAGCTTGCACAGTTTAGAGGGTAGAGAAGGATGAGTCCAATGATGATACATCAATCTTTCACCCCAGAAAGTAAATTGATTGCTCTGTATTCCTACTTCACAACAGTGACAACATTTCAACATGACTTGGTTATAAAGTGCTTTGGAATATCCTGAGGTTGTTAAAGGTGCTATATAAATGTAAATCCTTTCCTTTCCTTAGACATTTGTGATTCCCCTCAGCATGTACTATGACAGTCTGCTAAGTTCTTCCCTTCGCAGAGAGTGCTGGGCAGAGAGGGTAAGCAATGTTAATGATCCTAAGATAGGTTTGTTGGGGTTCATGTTGGCAGTGTAAGCTTTGTAATGTTTACAGCAGAATGGATATATTGGTACTTTTGGAGGTAACAAGACCCTTTTGGCTGCCAGAGTGCTCAAGGAATAATTGGGACCTGATCTTTAATCTATACTGAGTTAGCTGGCATTGCCCTTTTGCCTGAGGGTACTGAACCCAGGAATGAAAGGAACTAACTTGGCACAGTTCAGTGATCAAAGCTGAGCTGTTAGTTGTCTGTATGCTTTAGGATCATATTGTGCAATGTCTCTCTCCATCGAGCCATGGAGTAACCTACATCATTAATTTATAGCTTCCTGGCAATGGTATCCTATTTTAATTGCAAGTTTGGCTTCAATCACAATAGACACACGGTATAAATCCTTTCAGGAAATGATAAGTTGCAAATTAGACATTTCCGATTATGGACTCTTCTCATTAATACCAAGTAGCTGTATATTCGTGCTGCATCTTCAAACATGGCCAGAATCCAGATATTAAAGCTGGATCTTTTTCTTGCACATTTATTCCAGCATCTCCCTTATTGCCATGCCACATATGATAGAGAAACGTTTCAAAGATAGCAATGTCACAGATGTGTCACATTTGATTTCAATAATGGACACTTCTTTAAAAATCACTCTTGGAATATGGGTGAGCAAGGCCAACATTTACTGTTGATCTCTAGTTGACCTTGGGAACGTGGTGGTGAGCTGCCATCTTGAACTGTTGCAGTCTATGAAGTAAAGTTATTTTCACAGTGCTATGAGGCAGGGAGTTTGAAGAGTTTGATATATTTCCAAGTCTGGATTGCATGTGACTCTGAGGGGAATTTGGAAGCAACGTTGCTCTTATGCAGCCGAGGTAATTGATGTCACAGGAATTTTGTTGTTTGTTGAAATGTGAAAATCAATTAAAGAATAAAATTAAGCACTTATCATTTGTTTGCAATGGGGTTATACTAGTGACTCTGTTAGAATATTGGTAAATGTTATTGAATCATGTCCTTTTTGCAGGAGTTGTGAAGCTTATAGACTGAATACTACAGTTTAGTGTATTGTGCTTGTTCCATGCTTGGGTAACTGGGAAGGGTTAACAACAGGAAGGGTACCAGGTGGTAAGACCACCCACCAAATGCAACTGATTGTTGATATGAATGAACATTGTACCCATGTTGGGACTTACAGTGCAGGCGACATGCAGGGTCGCTGCCTGAACCCTGTGAGGAATGGGCAAAGGTTACCATCCAATAGACAAGGATGGCTAAAGAAGAATGTCTGAAGGAGAGGTGAAAGTTGACCAAACCCAAAATTGCTAGTCTAAATGTAGATAGCCTGACAGGGAGAAGTAACTCAGCTGATGGCGAGAAAAGAAGTACACATCATTTGGCTCTAGGAAACTAAGAGGAAGGGCAGCAATAAAAGAGGATATAAACTTTACCACCATGGGCAGGATGAAAGAAGAAATGCTTATTGTACTAAGAAAGGAATGAAGGGCATGGTATTGGCAATGGACAGACAAAATCAGTGACAGAATTGTCAAAGTAAGGCTGGAAATCGGGGGTCAAAATGTGAAACATGGTTAGCTGTTCCACACCAGAGAGTAGATGTGGACAGCAGAGAAAGAAGAATTCTGGGAAAAAATGGACAACACAATTCAAACAATGCCAAGCAGTGACAGGCCAGGTATTGCAGGTGATTGGCTAGCGATTGCAGTTGACCTAAAAGGACACGTGGGGACAGAATGAGTGGGATATGAGGTTGTCCATGGATGATATGGTTTTGAAGAAGCCAGTGAAGAAGGATTCATTATCCGGGAGTTTGCCATGTCATACCACCAGGTAATACTAAACACAAAAACACGGAAACTACCTTATAACCTACAAGAGTGGTAGCAGAGAAATGCAGCCAGACTACATTATGGTTAAAAAGGAAGGAAAGAACTGCAAAGTTTTTCCAAGAATGGCACTGCCTACCTAACATAGAGCAAGGAAGGCAGAGCTGATTGCAAAGGGGACAAATCAGGAGCAGCCGGATGGTAGACAGAACATCTGGTGGTGGAAACACAAAGGTCTTCAAGTGAAGGGGGTATTCAGAGAACAGATGGAGAGATGGCAAAGAGAAATAGAAGTTACGGCAGACACCATGGAAGACTGGTGGAACACAGTGGCAGACTTGAGCATGAAAACTGGTGGTGTGAAAGATTATCATGTAGGAGAAAGGCTAGAAAAGAAAGCTGTGTTTAATGGGAAGGGAACACAATGGATTAATGTGGGACTGAATACAGGACCACCCACACATGATGTAACACATGTCCCGTTCCTAGGGGTCAGTCAAGTGTTGGACAGAACTGTGTGCACATGCAAATATGGAGATGGTTCCTTGCTTGAACCCTTTATGGTCTATATGTACATAGTTCTTGTAGTTAATAAGTACAATCAGTTAACCTACTTAAGACTATGAAGATTTCATTAAGACCTACTAAAGGGTATCCAATGCCCTACAACAGATATGATCATCACTCAAAGAGTCAAAGAGGATAACGAACAGGACAAAAAGACAAAGAAGCAATGCAAAGGAAGTGATTGCTAGAGAAAGATCCTGGTTATGGAAGAAATATATGACAGTCTGGATGCAAAAGAGGGTCACAAGAAGTGCCAGACAAGAGTAAGGAACAGTATGGGGGAGATTGAGAGTTATAAAGCCAAAGTTGTATTGGAAGCAATGAGTCCCTTCCTCTTCCTGACTATTATGATGTTCTAACTGAGCAACTGAGACAGGAAGTGTTATAGTCAATGATGTTTACAGATGATATTGTCATTGGGAATGATGAGAACATGACCGACTGGAGAAATGAAGAAAAGCTCTGGAAGACAGGTATGAAGATCAGTAGGCCAAAATCACAATTTATACATGGTCAGTTTGAGCCGAGGGAAAATTTTCAGTGTGAAGGTAGGCATTTTATAGGTGAAGACTTGGAGAAAGTGAATAGTTCCAAGTGCCTTGGTTCAATGATGGCAGAAGATGGAAGTATGAAATTGGAAATTAAGCAATGGATTAGCTCTGGCTGGGATAATTGGAGGAAAAGGAGTGGAGTGTTATGAGATAGAAAAATATAGCTGAAACTGAAAGGAAGAATCTGCTGGACAGTTATGAGATTGACCTTGTTATACAGTGCAGAAAATAGGGCAACATCAAGAGGAGAGGAACAATGACTGGTTACTAATGAGATGTGGATGCTGGAATGGATGCATGGAGCGACAAGAAAGGACAAGATCAGGAACCATTACATCAAGGGGGCATTGAAGATTGTATGAGCATTGAAGATTGTATGAGCTGAGAAGAGACTGAAATGGTGTGGCCATCTGTTGCGGGAGAGAGAGGAAATGTGAGGTGAGTGATGGAGATGGGGCTGCCAGGTTGAAGGCCTAAGGCCAGATGGAGAAATGCAGTTGTGTGAGACTAAACACAAGATTGGAAGAGGAATAGGTGACTGACCGGAGGAGTTGTAGAGCGGAAATCATCTGGCAATATAGAAATTCCAAGTAAAAGCTGAAAGATGAAGAAGGAGGCTGTAGTTTACCTTTTCCATTTGTTCTGCTCCTGTTATCTGTTGTAACATCAGCAACATAGTTTGTGCTGTTGGTAATTATGGATAGTGAGCCTGGAAGTGCCTCTTTGCTTCATACATTGTTAGGCAGCAAACTGGCTGAAATTGGAAATTGTCTATTTGCTAGGCTGTGAGGAGGCAAATGGAAAAGATGGAGGAAGAAGGTGGCATTGACTGGCAGTGTCCTCTTTATTGTGTGACAGCTGCTTCAGTTTCCTTTCTGTGCAGTTGAACCCATGGAGGTAGCTTTGTTCTATTATTGTTGGATAGTTGTACAGAGTATGAGCAGCTGTGTTTATTAACAAAAAGCAGGTAGAAACAATTGGACCCTTGTTCCATTTGATCTCCATGTGATCACTTCTTTGATCGTAATCTAGCTTACAATCCAGTGATAGAAAGGTATGAAAAGCAGATCTCGCATCTTGCACTAGAGCATTGGAGAAAACAATAAATACTTTTTAGTTAATAATCCTGCTAGCTATTAATTTTAGGTTGACGACCCTAATGGGAAACCTTGGACACTATCCAATAACTGCCGTGTGCTGGCCTGTGAAGAGGAAAAGCAGCCTTAGTCCTTTGAACTGTTAGCCATCCCATCACTCATGCCAGCTGGTGCATGTGGGTGGAGTTGGGTGAACTTAATGATGCCACCTCCAAAGCTGAATGATCCTGTCAACTCACAGTTTAGACTCACATCGAAAATGGCCACCAATGTATTTGAGTGCAACCATGCCCTCTATATCTACTGAAGGAAGGAAACTTACAAATAGTTCTCTCTTTGTGTGATTTAAGGTGCTCATCCAAGAAAATGAAAGAGCACACAGGCCACCATTTGATTGTTTGTTATCTGCTTCAGGTAAACAGAGAAATAGGGAAATGTACAATCATCATTTGTTTCAGGCTTTAATGTACGAGAAATTGCTAGAGAATAGAGTTTAATTTAGATAAATGCGAGGTGATGCATTTTGGTCGATCGAACCAGGGCAGGACTTACTCAGTTAATGATAGGGTGTTGGGGAGAGTTATAGAACAAAGAGATCTAGAAATACAGGTTCATAGCTCCTTGAAAGTGGAGTCACAGGCGGACAGAGTGATGAAAAAGGCATTCGGCATGCTTGGTTTCATTGGTCAGAACATTGAATACAGGAGTTGGGACATCTTGTTGAAGTTGTACAAGACATTGGTAAGGCCACACTTGGAATATTGTGTACAGTTCTGGTCACCCTATTATAGAAAGGATATTATTAAATGAGAAAGAGTGCAGAAAAGATTTACTAGGATGCTACTGGGACTTGATGGTTTGAGTTATAAGGAGCGGCTGAATAGACTGGGACCTTTTTCTCTGGACCATAGGAGGCTTAGGGGTGATCTTACAGAGATCTATAAAATAATGAAGGACATAGATCAGCTAGATAGTCAATTTCTTTTCCCAAAGGTAGGGGAGTCTAAAACTAGAGGGCAAAAGTGAGAGGGGAGAGATACAAAAGGGTCCAGAGGGGCAACTTTTTCACTCAGAGGGTGGTGAGTGTCTGGAACAAGCTGCCAGAGATAGTAGTAGAGGCGGGTACAATTTTGTCTTTTAAAAAGTGTTTAGACAGTTACATGGGTATAGAGGAATATGGGCCAAACGTGGGCAATTGGGACTAGCTTAGGGGTTAAAGAAAGGAGCGGCATGGACAAGTTGGGCCAAAGGGCCTGTTTCCATGCTGTAAACCTCTATGACTCTCATGGGCTGTTCAGTTTAAATGGGCACCCTTTTCATAGAATCATAGAATTCCTACAGTGTAGAAGGAGGGCTTTCAGCCCATCGAGCCTGCAGTGACCACAATCCCACCCAGACCCTATTCCCATAACCCCACATATTTACCATGTTAATCCCCTGACACTAGGGTCAACTTAGCATGGCCAATCAACCGAACCCACACATCTTTGGAGTCTGGGAGGAAACCGGAGCACCCAGGGGAAACCCACACAAATACGGGGAGAATGTGCAAACTCCACAGAGACAGTGACCCGCGGTGAGAATTGAACCCAGGTCCCTGGAGCTGTGAGGCAGCAGTGCCACCGTGCCGTTCCCTTGGTACTGGTATGAGTGAATGTTTTGTTGTTTAATCTGCAGTCAATTTTTTCTACTCATTTCAGTTCTTTTCAATAACTCTTAAGATTTTGTGGAAGTAGCACCAATCTAAAGCTATAAAAGGATCAGAGACTTGTACCAGCCAAAAAAGTCCCCAGCATGGGAGTCATTGAATACAGTTTGGAGCATTCCAACTACCACCTGTGAAAGGAGCTAATTTATCCACGGCATTGAATCTTTTTGTGTGTATTACTCCGTCACGATTGTCAGATGAGCAATTGGCCAGCCCATCATTTTAATCCCTTTTTCAGATTTTATACTGACCATCTTTAATCCCTTTTCTACTTTGTGTAAAGCCCTGATTCTCTTCACCTCAACCTACATTCATGGAGTTTGCCTTACCACCATCATTTCAAAACATCTTGGGTTATGTGGGGCCTGTTTTAGCAACACATTGAAGTCAACTTAGGAAGTTAAGAAAAGGAATTGAAAAAGAAAATTGGAGGCATCAGAAGCTGCTCTTTATTTTTAAGTTAAAATATAAGTAATAGGATACAGACTGGTTCAATCTGCGAAAGTGCGTAGAATGTGCTAGGTCATCCATATAAGCAGAGTTTGCTTCATATAAATGTAGGAGGCAGCTCCATCCATTTTAATAAGGGGGCGAAGCAGTAGATAAAAGGCACTTTAAAAATGACAACGTTTTCCTCATAAAAGTAAAATCAAAATTGTACTTTTTATGCAATTTGCCACCAGTTATTTTAAATTTTTGTATGGTTCAAAATCTTTTTTAAATAAAGGACATGACAAAGAACTTGTCTCCTACACAATGGCTGCACACTTCACTTTCTGACATTCACGGTATTTCAATTACTTATTGGTTGCAGTAGCCTTCCAGATCATAAAGGGAGCAAGTATTGTGACAGCAGTGATCCACTATTCCCCTCTTCATCACCTGGCCCAGCCGTTTATTGAATGGAAATTGCTGCTCTGTCTCATTTTCTTGAATGGATTCTTCACCACGTAATGCTGGAAGAGAATAATTCAACAATATTTTATTTCTCCTGCTCTCAGAAAGTCAGATAGTATATGTGCAGAAACAAACAGCCCGCGGCTGTGATCCTATCTGCTCCCGCTGCAGTGAATGAAGATTTGGCTGAGCACCAAATTCTCCATTCTTGCTGGCAGTGGTAACGGTGCAAACAAGATCAGAGAATCCCGGCCAGAGAAGAGAATTGAGGAGCATGTTGTTTTCATGCAGCGAGTATGGCCAGGGCCAAATGCCTGATGGTGTGGAGGAAGCAAATTCAATGGTAACTTTCAAAAAAAAGATTGCATTTGTACTTGACTAGGAAAAATGTGCAAAACTATGGGAAAAGAATTGGGTGTTCTTTTAAAAAAGACAATGGGAAAGAGTAAAGGGCAAGATAATAGATGGGAAGTGCTGGGATTTTCAAAAAAAACCTTTGATATGATATTCAGTAGTAGACTCGTGGTCAGAATATGTTGAGTCAGGGAACAAATAGTATAATAGAGAGCAAGGTGGCTACAAAACAGAAAACAGAGATTAAAGGTTCAGGGTGGTTAGTCAGACTGGCAGAAAGTGGAAATTATTGTTCCACTTAAATTGGTGCTGGATTCGCTGCTATTCACAATTTGAACTCAGGAATCAGAAATGAGCAGTATTTTTCAGCCATCCTCCCACCCCGGTATTTTTCAGTTTCGCCGAACTCAATGGATTTTGAATGACTTCCTGCATTTTCCAGCCTCACCCCCACTATGACTGGGGCTGTATAATTTCACAGTAAGAGTTTTAACAACACCAGGTTAAAGTCCAACAGGTTTATTTGGTAGCAAATACCATTAGCTTTCGGAGCGCTGCTCCTTCATCAGATGGAGTGGAAATGTGCTCTCAAACAGGGCACAGAGACACAAAATCAAGTTACAGAATACTGATTAGAATACGATTCCCTACAACCAACCAGATCTTAAAGATACAGACAATGTGGGTGGAGGGAGCATTAAGCACAGGTTAAAGAGATGTGCATTGTCTCCAGACAGGGTAGACCGCAAGTCCAGGAGGCAAACTGTGGGGGTTACAGATAATGTGACATAAATCCAACATCCCGGTTTAGGCCGTCCTCATGTGTGCGGAACTTGGCTATCAGTTTCTGCTCAGCGACTCTGCGCTGTCGTGTGTCGTGAAGGCCGCCTTGGAGAACGCTTACCTGAAGATCAGAGGCTGAATGCCCGTGACTGCTGAAGTGCTCCCCCACAATTTCACCCATAACTTCACCCACAATTTCACCCATAATTACAAAATTTACAAATGAAACCAAATTGGGTATATATTTCATACTGAGAAAGAATGAAATTAGACATTAATAAACTTGCAGAATTGTCGTGCAAATGACATGAAGTCTAATATACATAAGAGTAAGATGTTGCATTTTGATGGGAAAGAATAAGAGTGTCATAAACAACTTGGGAAATGTGAGTCTAAAGAGGATACAGGAACAAATAGATCTCAAGAGGATAGCTTCACCAGTCATTAAAATTTTCATAAATTTTCACAGTAACTTCATTGCAGTGTTAATATAAGCCCACTTGTGACTAATAAATAAACTTTGAATTGGCAATACAAGTTAATGGAGATCAGAAAAATACAACCAAAGCCCTCCGAAGCGCCTTTATAGTAGAACTGAAAAGCAGGGAAGTTACAATAAACTTGTTGGATCACACTTAAGAATACTGCATACAATTCTGGTCTCCATATTACAAAACAAAAGGGATATAGAGACACTGGAGAAGATGAAGATGAGGATGGGAGTACCAGAATGGAGAGTTTCCAGCTCTCAGGAAAGACTGAACTGCAGTTTGGGAATCTTTTTTTCTAGATAAGACAAGGCTAAAGGATGGCCTAATTGAGATCTTTCAGATTATGGAAGAGTTTCGTAGGGCAGAGGTAAAGAAAATGTTTCCACTTGTGGGGGATCCAAACTAGGGACAATAAAAAGAAAATATAGTCACTGATAAGTCGAATAAAAAAAATTCAAGAGAATTCTACACCCACAAGCAGTTAAAATGTGGAAATTGATTTCAAGTGGAAAAGTCGAGGCAAATAACAACATATTTAAAGGGAAGCTATAAGTTCTTGAGAAAAAAAAGAAGAGAAGGACATGTTGATACGGCTAGATGAAGTAGGAAGCACAGAGAGTCATGCAAAGCAGTGTCCAAATGATCTGTTTCTGTTAGTAAATTGTTTGTAATTCTATGTAATGATGTCCCAATGGCTCATGAGTTTTGAATGTTTCTGTTGTAAGTACTAGCAAAGGAGGGGGACTAATTTGATAACTCCACTTAGCATTCTTTCAAAGTCCATCCAAATGAAAATCTAACCTTCATGATTCAGATGTTGCTAGAGTGTGCTTTCTAATCCCCTGCCAGATTCAGGACAAGCATTTGCATCCCCATCATTACGACATGCAGAAAAGAAATCCATTTATTAATTGTATCCAGAGTTTGGCCAACATACCTAGAAACTGCTCCGTGCCTCTTTTTATTTTAGGTACATAGTAGAAACCCTTTTGTCCACACACAAAATATAGAGTCTCTACTAGATGCGAGCCACACAGGTGCTGTGATGGTAGTGTTTCTAATCCTTTAGGGCAAGAAAAGACGATCAATACAGCCACCAGCACGATTTGGTTCCAAAGCACCATTTCAATGATTAAATGTGGAACTCCCTTGAAAAAGAAAATAAAGAAATCATTGCATGTACATAATGTCTTTTACATCCATGTTATGTGCTTCAAAGTGAATTGATTATGTTTGAACTGTTGCCACTGTGTTTACAGACGGTACCTAATTTTTGCACAGCAAGATCGGAAAAACAGTAAGGAGATAAATGATTAGTTTGACTTGTTTTGGAGGTGGTATTTGAGGGATTAAACGTTGGCCAGGGCATTTCCTTTATCTTCTTTGAAAAAGGAGCCCTCACTTCTACCTTGAACAGATTGGCTTGGCTTCCCAATTTCACCTCTCATCTGAAAGACAATGTCAATCCTTGTCAGCCTTGATTAAGCATCCAAATCCTGAAAGGGTGGGGGCTTGAACATGCAACCTTACAAACAGTTGAGGGTGAGGTTTGCAAAGCTTGTAAAGACCTTGGAGGAGCAATTCGATCAACTTGATAAATAACATGTTAAACCATGTTCAAAGTTTCATTTGGATCTCAATTTAAGAAACATTTCATAGTATTCTTACCTGACCAGTCTGTTGCAGCTTCTCTGAGCCTGTTTGAATGTGTAATGACCACTAAGAGAGCAAGTTAATTTATACAGCAAGCTGCTCATCTGTGTTTTTTAAAAATTCTGTATTTGGCACTTAAAACATTTCTAAACCTTGTTCATCTGGTAAAAATATCGCTGTCTTTGCACATTAGGTAATTGTCAGATTTTGCAACTCATTTAACTTCAACTCTAATTGTTTGCACTGGTAATCTCTATCCTTCATTTAGTCCCAGCATCACAGGCTGTTCATAAAACATGGTCATTTCACTTTCAAGAGCTGTTAAACCTTACTGAACAACTCTGAAATTGTCCACTGGTCAATTAGTAACGACTGCGCCCATTTTGGTAGGTGCTGTTGATATATTAATTGCATTTCATTGTTTTACTTATTAGAGTCAGTGACGAAAAGAGGACACTTCTGAGCACTTAAAGTCCTGGACTGCCCATCTTAATGAACCTGTTGATTTGTTGATGTAGCAGTTTTCTCAGAATTGAACAGAATTGTATTGACGTGTGTTGAGCAATGATTTTGCCATCACCTTTCCTATTACAGGTAGAACCCTCTGATCTCCCCAGATCTGTATGATTAATAGCTCACTCTCTTTTTCCCTCTGTTCAGCTATTTCTGTTTCCCTTTGCTCCCTGCTTTTTCTCATTCTTTCTGGTCCCGATCCAATCCAAAGGTGCCTGTAGTTCTTGTATTTTATAATGTTTCTTTTTTTGAGTCATTTCTCAGGTCCCGCATCCGCAGTTTGAAATGTTGATCCTCTGCTTAATTTTCTTCACTTTTCTCCTTCTATCTTGGGAAGATGTTGGGGACCAATCTCAATTTTGTCTAATAGTGTAAATGGATGATAGTGAATCAGCTGCCTGATTGCATCTCACCGAGTTTATCTTTCCATTGACTTCAATGGGTGAGATGGGAAGCAGCTTGCTGACTCAGTCAGTCATATTCCACACATTTGCACAAAGCCAACATCTAGCCTGTTGACTCCTACTGGGTCATTTTCCATGGGAACAAGCAGCCCCCCAGTACCTCACCCAAGTGGCTGGTCTCCATGTGGGAATCAATTCAATGTCAACAGACCTTTACACAATGAAGGCCCAACCAAGCCCATTTCGAACCAGAGTCAAGGATAGTACATGCATCCCACCTAAACAGGAATCCCTGGACAATAATTAAGAATAGAAACTCTGCCTAGCTTTTTTCCTTCTTCAGCTCTCACCTACTCACATCCTGGCTCAGATCAGCCATTTCAGGAAAAGAATGGATCTTCCCAGCCTGAATGGTTCAGGTCCTTGTCAGACATGAGCTGTCAATCAGGAAACCAAATAAGCATGATATCTAAATGTGTGCTTTTTAACTTGTAGCACTTCTCAGATGTGAGAAGTAATAACATAATTTAATATAAGCCATAGCTTATGTACAAAAAAGGCCTGTAGAAATTTTGGGACAGTGGCTGAAGATATTAGATACTTACCTCAATGTCCCCAAGTCCCTCAGTGCTTTTATCCAAGTTACAGATCACAAGATATCGAATCATAGAATCCCTACAGTACAGAAGGAGGCCATTCAACCCATTGAGTCTGGGTGCAATAGAAGACCAGAATCGAACCTGGGCTGTGAGGCAGCAGTGCTAACCACTGTGCCACCGTGCCTCCCCGATCTTCCTGGAATCTGATAAAAAACCTGCTTACATTTTCATGTACATTTTGGTCAGAGACACATGTTTGGGCAAGGACTAGATTTTACATGTTAAGGTTTAGAGTCAGTTGTTTTCACAAACTGTTTCACACTTTGAATTATTTTGCAGTCCAGTGGCCGCTAGGTATGTAAATGTGCACAGTAATTCTGCAAAGGGAGGATTTGCAGTTTGTGGAATGGATAATGCAACAACAAAGGAAAATGGCATCACTATACATGTATGAAGGCACAGCTGTCCATGGTGAGGTGAAAGGGCAGGAATACACAAGAGGCTAGAGTCAGAGCAATGGATAGTTGGGGTGGGAGGGGTTATAATATGGGAAGAGGTCACTGAGAGAAGCAACTGTGAACGATGGAGTGATTTTAATGTAAGCCTAAAGGTGGGGTTTATCACCATCTCTATGACGTGTTTCCCAGTGGCAAAGGTGGCTCACCATTGGCTGGCAGCGGGATTATCCAGTCTGTTGATGTCCATGGCCTTTTGCGTTGCTTGCCAGCTGCTCCGCCGGGGATCACACTGCGGAGGGGGGGGTGGATGGTTGCCATTGGTGGGACCAGATGATCCCACCAGTGGGGAGGGTCAGAAAATTCAGCCCTAAAAATATGAAATTTATGGCACTGGAAGACCAGTAGCCAATGTAGAACAATTCTGATGGTTGTGCTGTGGGGGCAGGATCTAAATACAAGGAGCAGATGTTTAGGGAGGGTGGAGGGGACTGGTCTACGATAATTTACTCTGTAGCAGGCAAAGGTATGAATGAGGGTTTCGTTGTCTGAGATGGTATCTCTTGTCCCCAAGGAGCCATCCCTCCAGCCACTGCACTCCCTCAAAGATAGCAGCAATCTGAGAGCAGCCTAGAGTGTAGCGATTGTGGACGCTCCGCAGGAAATGGGCACACACCCGCATAATGTGTTTGGCCTTACGTCGCGGATGATCTGTACTTTGTGGGAGTGGAATCCCTTGCGGTTCATGAAAGGCACCCTATGTATACTATGGGAAACATAGAGTCATGTGGGTGCAGGTAAAGTGAACCTGCACTTGGGGTAGGCCAGCCATGCGGGTAACACCCATGGCTTTGGTGTTCTGCCTAGCCTGGTCATGGTCAAAGCTTATGTAGTTATGAGCACTCACAAATAGCACATTGGTCATCTCTCTTATGTACTTGTGTGCAGTGGACTGGGAAATGCCATAGAATTCACTCGTGTAGCCCTGAAATGAGAACTAACAGAAAGGTTCAGCACGGCTGTGACCTTCAGGGCCACAGGCAATGGGTGACCTCCCAACTCATGTGGCACCAACTCCTGCATGACTTGGCATAGGTTGTCTACCCTCTCTCAGGACAGATGCAGTCATCACTGGCATTGCTTCTCCATCATCTGGAGGTATGCCATGCTCCTTCAGCAGACCGATGCCCAGGTACTGCCTCCACCGAGTCACCTCAATATGTGGTCCTGCCCTCCGGTAACTCAGGATGCCCTGCCACCCCCTCCTCTGCAGGGTGCTGGCCCTACCCCCAGTAACGCAGCAGGCCCTGCAATAACACTTGTCACGGGGCTGCCTGATGAGCACTTTACCGTTGCCCCTCATGTTGGAGAATAAGCCTATGTCATCTCTCTCATTGAGAGGTGAGTTCATGCCATGGAGTTCAATGCTTGGGGCTGAGCTCCCAGATTTTATTGAATTCAAATTTCATAATCAACTGGTGGGCTTCGAACTCGGGTCTCTCTTTTTACTAATCCAGTGACAATACCACTATGTCACTGGCTGCCCACCAAGCTGACTGCACCTGGTATTCCAGATGGTCTCCCAACTAACCAAGCCTGAGTCTGCTCAGCTTTCAAGATCAGATGCGATCAGGCATTTTCAGACTAGTAGGGCCATAGGGTTAATTAACGGGTGGCAATCAGTGGCAGAATCACGCATTACAATACTGACTTAATGGGCATAATTGACTCATCAAGGAGGGATCTGATTTGGGAAGTGGGTTCCTCCTGTGGCAACTGAGGCTCACCTGACTTATTTCAAGCTTCCAGGTTACACACAATTGATCATTCACTTTAACCTGTATTCCCCCAACTTTCATGCGAGCAGATCATACGAGCCTTCCATCCTGTACACCCAGCACCCCCCATGATAATATCCCTGATAGGCTGGCCTCCTGGACCATAGGCAGCGCCCGTCCATACAGCTCATGCCCTTCAGCCATCCCTTGCAGTCTGAGGATGGGAATAAATATGACTGGCCCCATCATCTCCTCTGTGTCAGTGTCCTTTGCCCTCATGGAGCTAATTGCTGACCCATGTCATAGACCTCCACATTGCCCGCCTGACCAGGAGTGTCACCAGACCTCACCTTGGGACCTCACCATCATCCCCTGTGCTGACCCTGTGAGTTTCCCCTTTCCCACCGACTTCTAGCTGCCACCCCAGAAAAGCAATCCCTCTGAGGAACCATCACTTAAAATCTATCAAGGGTGATCTGAGATGCACAAAGTCCACACTAAGTTCCCCTGCCCCTCCAAGAAGTCTCTGGAAACCATTCCAACGGAAGGCTTTGACTCCTTTACCATGATACCTTGCACTAAACAGCTGAGGACCCCATCTTAGCCACCTCAGTGGCTCTTTTGGTATCTGAATGCACTGCTGAAAATCTATTAGCTAAGTGAGTTGAAAAGTGATCAGGCCTAGGTAGATGACTGGAATCAAGTATTAGTAGGTTAAAACAATGATTGAACAATGAGAGACCTTCAAAGAGGGAATCGTTTGGCACAGGGGTAGATAAATTCCCATGAGGGGGGAAAGAAGGGCATTCAAAACTAGGTCTCCCTGAATGACAAGAGATTGGTTTCCAGAGACTAGTTAAGAAGCTGATTGACATTAAAATGATTGCCAACATTCATCAATGATGTAAACCCTAGTTTAAACAGTCCAAAGGATAAAGATGGAGGAAATAGTAGGAAGAGTTCAAGTTGCCAGTTGCAGGTAAGTCAGAGTTGTGGGCTTGAACAGAGACATAATGGTCTCTACTAACAGCAACCAGCTGTTTGGGACTAAACATGACTTTGGTGTGGATTTCAAGCACTGCATAAAGTGACTCGCAGCATTTCATGTTAACTTGCTGCCTGAGCTTTGAGGATTTTGAACAACTTCCTGGGACATTTTATCAATACTTCATCAACACTGAAGCTACATTTAATCTTGAGATTCTCCAAGGCCATCACCTCAAAAAGAATGATTGCCACTCTACCTGACAGGAGTCACCAGCAGAAAGGGAGAGCTTGGTTTTGAGCACTATGCTAATACGCCCTTGTCATGATGAGGAATGGAAGGAGGTCATGTGTCCAGACATGTTACTGCTTTGCAATTCCAGGCAAGTTCAAATTATGGTAATCAGCAATTAGGAACGGAATTGTGCACTAAATCTTTCAAACAGGTATGTTTTATTAGAACAGTATCTATTTACTGCCTTTCCTCACTCTCTTACAATAAAAGATCCCTCCTTAATGTTTTAAATCTGCATAGAAATCCAGCCTTATTATTTACGAGGTGTATTTTGGCCACTTGGTGATGACAGTGAGCAAGCTTCCAACGTGTAGCAATATTAGTTGAGTAAAATGTAATCGGCTCGTACCTTACTGATCAGTTATCTTGTTTAGTTGAAATGTTACTTCATTTAAAATACACAGGTTGAGGGAATCGTTAAAATAGCAGTTAATGTTAAAGCAAAGAAATCTCATCTGAATGCGTCAAATCATTTGGTCTTGAATTGGCTGAATATAATTCTTGCTGTCAGCTCCCTCTACTGGCACAAAGGTGAAAATGTGAAATCCTGAAGTAGAACTGGAAAATTCTGGAATCCGACAATAGCTCCTTTAGCAACTGAAAAAGAAAAGCTAGCTGTGGTGGAGAGGCTTTGTCAAAACACACAAAATATTTACTGTTTTTCACAAACTATTTCATCATTCGTAGTGCATTGGGCTTTATGCTGCTGTGATGAGATCAGTCTGCTGCCTCTTGCAGTTGATTGAAGATTGTAATGTGAATCAGGGATGCAATAACTTCTTGATCATATGTCTCCAAACTAACTGGTCATCATTCAAGGCATGCACTTCTCGAAAGACATAGTTTGGGTAATGTCTCTTATCTGATCACAACATGGCACCCCCAGTACTGTAATCCTAATGTGAAACATATCTTTCTTTCAGCTTACAATACCAGCTCACCACTGACCACATTTTCCCTGTCCCTGCTCTGCTTATTCATTCTTTCACTCCTCTGATTTTCAGCTGTTCTTCCCTGGGTGCTTCCCTGTACAGCCTATGATATTCAACAGCAGTTCATTTATCTTTCGACACCAAGGGACAATTTAGCATGGCCAATCCACATCTTCGGATGCCGGGCCATGAGGTTACAGATTGTGGATTTCTTTTGCCCGGTTGGATTTGTGGAGCCAGGAAGTGTTCCGTCTCTCCCCTCCCGACCTGGGAACGAAAACCAGGCCTAAGTTTTTATTTCTAGTTTACCACATTTGGTGACTCCATCCCCTCCTGACTACTTTTTGGTGGTCCAAACTTGGTGACCATACTCAGGTACATTCACAGTAACATAGTGGTTATGTTGCTGACCAGATAACACAAAGGCAGGAATTCAAATCTCTCCGTGGAAGCTGGGAAATTTAAATTCAACTATTTGAATAAATCTAAGATAACAAACTACTATGGTGACTATGAAACTACCAACCAAAAATGAATATCATCTCATAGAAATCATAGAAGAAATCATAGAAACCCTACAGTACAGAAAGAGGCCATTCGGCCCATCGAGTCTGCACCGACCACAATCCCACCCAGGCCCTACCCCCATATCCAAACATATTTACCCACTAATCCCTCTAACCTACGCATCTCAGGACAATGGGCAATTTTTAGCATAGCCAATCAACCTAATCTACACATCTTTGGACTCAAAGTCTGGGTCACTAATTTCCTTTAGGGAAGGAAATCTGCTGTTCTTTATGTAACTTCAGACCCCAATAATATGGTTGGCTCTTAACTGCTCTCCAAAGAGACAGACCAAGCCACGTAATTGTCTCGAGTCTGATTAACAATGGACAATAAATGCTGACCTTGCTGGTGTTGTCCACATCCCAGGAATATTTAAAAAATGGTGTCACCAAAGTTTCCCCAGTGATAACCTTTAACCACAGCTTTTCATAAATGCTGAATGGTTGAAAGGACATGAAGGATTTGACAGCAGAATACGAGGCTATCACGTCAGACGTCCAGTACGTGCAAACCACTGATGTGACACGTGAGGGCCTGAACCACAAAAGATATCCTTATTTTCTCTTGACTTGCTCACAGCAAGTGTTGGGAGATTAACCTTGTGACTCCAGGACAAGATGTGGAGATGCCGGCGTTGGACTGGGGTAAAAACAGTAAGAAGTCTCACAACACCAGGTTAAAGTCCAACAGGTTTATTTGGTAGCACAAGCCACTAGCTTTCGGAGCGCTGCTCCTTCATCAGGTAAGTGGGAGTTCTGTTCACAAACAGGGCATATAAAGACACAAACTCAATTTACAAAATAATGGTTGGAATGCGAGTCTTTACAGGTAATCAAGTCTTAAAGGTACAGACAATGTGAGTGGAGAGAGGGTTAAGTGGAGAGAGCGTTCTCCAAGGCGGCCTTCACAACACACAACGCAGAATCGTTGAGCAGAGACTGATAGCCAAGTTCTGCACACATGAGGACGGCCTCAACCGGGATCTTGGGTTCATGTCACACTATCTGTAACCCCCACGACTTGCCTGGGCTTGCAAAACCTCACTGGCTGTCCTGTCTGGAGACAATACACATCTCTTTAACCTGTGCTTAACCCTCTCTCCACTCACATTGTCTGTACCTTTAAGACTTGATTACCTGTAAAGACTCGCATTCCAACCATTATTTTGTAAATTGAGTTTGTGTCTTTATATACCCTGTTTGTGAACAGAACTCCCACTTACCTGATGAAGGAGCAGCGCTCCGAAAGCTAGTGGCTTTTGCTACCAAATAAACCTGTTGGACTTTAACCTGGTGTTGTGAGACTTCTTACTGTGTTTACTCCAGGACAATCCAGGAGAGTTAGCTACTTACTATCTAGTTGCTAACTACTTGCTCCTTTTTATTCTCTCTCTGTTCCCAATTTTTTTTTCTTTACTTGCAAACATCAGTGCAATAAGAAGAAGCTTCAATACACTGACTGCCAGCTCTGATGAAGGAAGGGTCAACCTAACTTTCTCTTTTAGATTCTAACTTGCTTGTGTAGCCTTTCAATCATTTTCTGTTTATTTTAATTACAGATTTCTGTGGTTCTCTGAGTTTCGGATGTTGGTTTGCAAATGTTTTCTCACATGGCCACTTCAGGTCTTTGGAGAGGTAATTCAATACAAAATTAGAGAGTTTTTTTTCCAACCAAGATGCTGTTTATTCCGTGGAGCAGAGACACCATTTAATCCCAAATGCTGAAGATTCCAAGGACAGACAAGAACTTGACTATTGCCACATATTGTGGAGCGAAACAACAAAATAACAGGACGGCAACAGGCTCGTTGGTGAGAATACACACACTGAATGAAGGTTGGCCAGAGGGACAATTGGCTGACACAAGCAGGTCGATTTTCCAAAACATCAAACATGGTCATTACTAACACTATTTCAAGCTGAAAGTTGCAACATCATTTACAGAGACACCAAGGTAATTTACAGGGCAAAATTAATTCTCACATGGAAAACTATGTGTTAATAAGGGACAGGCAGTACAGATTTGTTAAAGGTAAATCATACCTGATTAACCTAATTAAATTCTTTGATGAAGTAACAGAGCTGATGAAGGTAGTGCAGTAGGTTTTCTACATATGAACTTTCAAAAGACATTTGTTAAAGTACAACATAACAGACTTCTTCAGAAAATAGAGGTACTTGCAGGTAAATCTACACTTGGGATGTGGGAGTCTTTTAAAAGTGAAATAATGAGAGTTCAAGGCCAACGTGTTCCTCTCAGAGGGAAGGGCAAGGGCAGCAAGTCCAGGGAACTCTGGATGACAAGGGATATTGAAGGTTTGGCAAAGAAATAAAAGGAAGCATTTGGTAGGTATAAAACACTAAAAATGGGGAAGGCCCTTCGGGAGTGTAGAGAGTGTAAGGGGTGCTTTGAAAGAAATTAGGAAGGCAAAGAGGGGCCACAAAATATCATTGATAGATAATATTAAGGAAAACCCTCAAGGCATTTTATCAGTATATTAAGAGCAAGAGGATAACCAGGGAAAGAGCAGGGCGCATTAGATATCAAAAGGGCAATCTGCGCATGGAACCAGAGGATGTGAGCAAGGTCTTAAATTAATATTTTTCATCTGTACTCACTAAGGAGAAATACATTGTAAATGGAGATTTCAGTCGAGACAGTGAAATTCTAGAGCATGTTAAGGTTAATAAGGACACGGTATTAGATTTTTTTGTGGACATAGAGGTGCATGAATCCCCAGATTGCTATGGGAGGCCAAAGGAGGAAATTGCAGGGGCCCTGATGTAGATATTTAAATCTTCACTGGCCACAGGTAACTGCCAAATGACTGGAGGATAGCTAATGTGGTACATTTATTCCAGAAGAGCAGCAGGGATAAGCTAGCTAATTACAGGCCAGTTAGTCTAATGCCAATGGTAGGGAAATTATTGGAAAAAAATTCTGAGAACAGGATTAATCAACACATGGAAAGGCAGGGATTGATCAGGGATAGTCAGTACAGGTTTATCTGTGGATGATCCTGTCTAACTAATTTGAGTTTTTGATAAGATAACTATATATTTATAAGGATGGAGCAGCTAATGTGGTTTACATGGACTTCAGTAAGATTTGTGACAAGGTCTCACATGGAAGGCTGGTCCAAAAGGTTACAACCAATGGGATCTAAGGGAAGTTGGCAAATTGAATCCAAAATTAGCTTGTTAACAGGAGGCATTGGATGTTGGTGGAGGGTTGCTTTTGTGACTGGAAGCCTGTGACCAGTGGTGTACCACAGGGATTAGTGCTGGGACCCTTGTTTGTTATATACATAAACGACTTGCCTGTGAATGTAGAAGGTATAATTAGTAAGTTTGCAGATGACATGAAAATTGGTGGGTGTTGTTGATAGTGAGGAGGATAGTCTTAGCCTACAGACTGATATTGATCAACTATTAAGTTGGGCAGAGCAATGGCAGATGGAATTTAATCCTGTTAAGTGTGAGGTGATGTATTTTGTAAGTCCTTAGGGAGTATTGAGGAACAAAGGGACCTTGGTGTACAATTCTGTAGATCCCTGAAGATGGCAGCACAGGTAGATACATTGGTGAAAAAGGCATACGGGATGTTTGCCTTCATTAGCTGGGGCATAGAATATAGGAGCAGGGAGGTCTTGAGACAACTTTATAAAACATTGGTTAAGCCACAGATGGACTATTGTGTGCAGTTCTGATTACTACACTATTGGAAGGATGTGATTGCACTGGAGAGGGTGCAGTAGAGATTCACCAGGATGTTGCTTAGGATGGAAATTTAAGCTATGATGAAAGACTGGATAGGCTTAGTTTGTTTTCCCTGAAGCAGAGGAGACTGAGTGGTAATCTGATAGAGGTATACAAAGTTATGAGAGGCATAGATAGGGTAGATCATAAGAATCTTTTCCCTGTGGCAGAGGTGTCTATGACCAGGGGGCATAGGTTTAAGGTGAGGAGTAACTGGTTTAGAGGGGATCTGAGGAAAAATGTTTTCACCAGAGGGTGGTGGAAATATGGAACGCACTGCTTGAGAGGGTGGTGGAGGGAAGTATTGCAACATTTAAGAAGCATCTGGATGAGTACTTAAATTGCCAAGGCATTGTAGGCTATGGACCAACTGCTGGTAAATGGGATTAATATAGATTGGTATTTGATGGTCAGCATAGGCATGATGGGACAAAGAGCCGGTTTCTGTGCTGTATGACTCTATGCCTCTATGGTTCTAAAGAGACAGAGGCAACAGGTGCATAATCTGGTTATATATTTCTGTGACAAGGATTTAAGTCAAGGGAATATCATTTTGAAGTTTGTGATTGATCGAAATTTGGGAAATAACTAGTAGGATAGCAACAAACTGCAGGAAGATTGGAACAGAAATGGGCAGACGCAATCTAATGTGAATAATTGAAAAATGATAATTTTGGGAGAAAATATATATGGTGAGGCAGTTTTGAGGGGGGTGCATGAGCCCCTTTTAAAACAACACTTAAGAACATTATTGGGGACGAGTCAGCACAAAGGGTAGACCCTTATTCATTCAAACAGGCCTGGCTACTTACATAATTTGGAACCAGGGTGGGGGATGTTGCAAAACAGGCTGATAAAGAAATTGATAGCATTTTAACACCGCTCCCATTTTCTTTACCTGTGTTAAGTAGGCTGCCAGTTCACTATGAGCCCATTTTGTGGTATGGCAAAGACCAATTTCTAACATTCCACTATTCAGGGGGCACAGGAAATAGAATCCATAAAATAAAATGAAGCAAACCCTTCAATTGCTTGAACTTTACAATAGTGCCTGCGGACACAATGCTACATCCAAATGAAAGCTAAGAAGTTTGACAGATGTATGATGAAGCTTACAATGCAGCAGTAATATAGACAGAACACATCTGTATTATGTGACATGTGCAGAGCTAGAGGTTAGGAGAATACATCCAGTGCATCAGCCAGCATCTTCAACTCGTCCTTCAGATTGTCCAGCAACTTCCTGATTTTCTGAGGATTATCCAGTACTTCAATGGTCTTGGAAAATGGATCATATTTCACGGAAAATGGCCTCTTAATGCTCGCTGCATACTTTCTGCAAACACAAAAGACAAACTCTGTCAGGACTAATGGTCAGTACAAATGTTTGATTCAAATGATTAAATGCTGGATTCAGTGTATTGACAACATTTTTATTACACAAGATTGTACTTTCCAAAATGATCCTGATCAAGCAGCATAACATCCACAGTTTGAACTGTGAAAATTTAAGATAAAATTAAGGAGCAAGTTGTGTTTGACAAATTTAGGATTATTGAGGAAGTAACCAACAACAGAAAGGGTTGTTCTCCTTTGTTTAGTCACCTTTCCATTGTGGAAAATTACTATATTCTATAATAGTATATTATTATAGAGATTACATTTTGAGAGTACGTAATTGGTTGTAAAACACTTGATAATGTCCTGAGACGGAAAGGCATTATATAAATGTAATTTTATATAAAATAAAGTTTTTTTTTCTTTTAATTTTGATATCCTCCAATTTACCTGGCGAAATTTGAAAGATGGATGATTGAAGAATTGTGGTCATTTCCTCTGCTGACTGCTTCCTGATTTTTTTCATCAGCTGAGGGTGCATAGCGTAAAGGACTGACCTTTCATCTTAATTTTTCCCTCCAAGTGTCTCCTATTAATGCTCTTCTCCTGAAGCCATTGCCTATGCTAAGAGAATCATGGTTGAGCCCATCTTTGTCCTCACCCATTATCTCAACACTTACATTTTTAAAATCACATAACTGCTTCACTGATACAATGAAGTTGGGTGGCACAGTGGCAGTGGTTAGCACTGCTGCCTCACAGTGGCACGGTGGCAGTGGTTAGCACTGCTGCCTCACAGTGGCACGGTGGCAGTGGTTAGCACTGCTGCCTCACAGACAGTCACCCAAGGCTGCAGTTCAATTGCAGCCTTGGGTGACTGTCTGTGTGGAGTTTGCACATTCTCCCCGTGTCTGCATGGGTTTCCTCCGGGTGCTCTGGTTTTCTCCTACAGTCCTAAGATGTGCGGGTTATGTGGATTGCCCATTCAAAATTGTCCCTTAGGTTTAGAGGAACTAGCAGGGTAAATATGTGGAATTACGGGGATAGGGCCTGGGTGGAATTGTTGTCGGTGCAGGCTCGATGGGCTGAATGGCCTCCTTCTGCACTGTAGGGATTCTATAATTCTATACAGATATAAAATGGTGCTATGTGAGACAGGAGAGCACATCCAATAAAGAATGATGATTGGAATAACGTATTTTTTTTTATTTTAAGAGGTTTGTGTCACACAAATTTAATGCCCATTTTCAGTTGCTCTGAAGAAAATTGATGGGCTTTATTCATGAATTGCTGAACAGCTTGAACTAGATAGATTTCTAAACACTGAAGGCATTAAGGGGTATAGGGAGAGAGTGGGAGTATGGTATTGAGACAGAGGATCAGCCATGATCATGTTGAATGGTGGAGCAGGCTTGATGGGCCGAATGGACTACTCTTGCTCCTATTTTCTATGTTTAATACAATTGATTTGCTTGCTCAACCTATTCAGAGACCAGTTACGATTTAACCACGTCAGTGCAGGAAAGGTGTCACATGAAGGCCAGATTAGGTAAAGGTGGCAGCTTTCCTTCCTCAAAGTACATCAGTAAAATGGCTGTGTTTTTACACAAATCCAACAGTTCCTTGGCCATGTTGACCAGAAGCAGTTTTTTATTTCCAATTTTTAAGAAACTACCATAGTGAGATTTGAATTCCTCCTCTCTGGATTATTAAACTGAGCCCCTGAATGACTGATCCAGTAACACAATCTGATCTACAACTGAGGTGTTAATGAGTAGAAGAGACATCTTTGGTAACTCATCTGGGTGATGAATGCTGATGTTTTGGTTTTAACAAACTGGACAGGAATTACACTGCCGCAGTTTGACAGAGCCGCTTACCTCAGTTTGTCTGTAGCATCGCTAAAGCTTTCAGATACAAAATACACTGGTTGATAAGTCTGATCCTGATAGGGCTGAATTGCAGTAGCGTTGGGGTCAAACTCCCGTAGCTCAGGTTCACCAGACAGAGCGTGCTGTGTACAAAACATTTATGTCAGATGAAAATCAGCCAACCTTAGCTATTGGTTGAAGTGTAATCGCAGGTTTGCTATCTACTTCCATACATTAAGGGACATGCAGATTTTCATTTTTAGCAAGTTCCGAAGCCACATGGAATATTGCTCGTTATACAAAAAAGCAATACTTTATTCCTGCTCTCTAAATCGCCCAAAACAGATGCATTTTGAAATACGCTCCAGGTACTGATTTCTCACGTCTAGCTGGGTTACAGATTCAGGAATGCAAACAGTCACCTAGTATCTTGTCAAATTCACACAATCCTTCATGCGTAAACTCACAATAGCAAACTATTTGAATATTGGCACATCAGAACCAAACCCAATGCTTTCTTTACCTGAAGCACATGGTGGGGCGAAACACGGCAGGAGGAGTGCCTCATTAAGAGGGCAATCGGGTAAGAGCCCTAAAATTTGCAAATGTGTGTGAAACTGAAGATCAACACAATAGTTGATCTACAGTTTACTATAATATAGTAAATATTCTGAATGTTTATGACATTTAAAGGGAAGATATGGACAACATACACTCTCCAAAAAGGGATAATCAATGACTTTGACATCAGTGTGAGGCAGACTTAATCAATAATTACCCAAGAATCTCCAGTACTTTTCCAATACTGGTGAGAGGGACCAGACCCATTTGTGAGGTTTTGACAATCGTTGTAAAAGAATCATTGTAAAAGATTCCAGAGAGATTGCAAACAAGTCAGGTTATCAGGAGAAAGCTTGAAAATTACACAATAACCAAGTTCACAGCAGTCAACCTGCATTCTGATGGGAATGGGGCTGCCTGACCAATCTCTTCAACCTCTTTAAGAATGGTAGCATCCCAGTGCACTGTGCCAACCCCTACAATGTGTTGTAAACTTGCAAAAGTCAAACTCAAAACTATGGGAATTCAGGATAAATCTTCATGTAAATCAGGTGAAACATTGGGAAAGAACCAGAAAACGAAAAGGTCACTTTTGAAAATCTCTTTGAAGTTAAGTTGAAAAAAAAAGAATATTATGCTGGAAAAATTATTTTTGAGATTAAAAAAAGGTACACATCACTCACAATTAGTTCACCATAGGCTGACAGCAGACCAGCTCCATATGCTCTTATTTCACCATTTTCCTTGCACAGTCCAAACTCCACAGTAAACCAATATAACTGCAAAAGACAGGTTACAAAGAATAATTACCCAGCTTTGTTCAGTGCTGTGTGGGGGTGTAATGAGGTAATTTGCGTGGTGTTTGCTTTATATTGCTTATTTGAGAATTTAAATTAACAATCAACATGAATTGCATACAGGTGTGAATATTGTAAAGCTAACCGTGGAGAGCTTTTCAATTTCCTCTTCAGTTGCTCCGAGGGAGGCAAGGCCAATATTCTGAGGTGACAGAAAGAATTAGAAGTTATTGTAATCATGGGCAAAAAAATAAACACTGCCCATTCACTGAAACTTTCTTTATTATTCAGGAAGCCATGTTTCTCCAACATCGGATGGTGATGGCTAGCACGAGGGGACATAGCTTTAAATTGAGGGGTGAGAGATATAGGACAGATGTTAGAGGTAGGTTCTTTACTCAGAGAGTAGTAAGGGCGTGGAAGGCCCTGCCTGCAGCAGTAGTGGACTCATCAACATTAAGAGCATTCAAATGGTTATTGGATAAACATATGGATGATATTGGAATAGTGTAGATTAGAGGGGCTTTAGATTGGTTCCACTGGTCGGCGCAACATCGAGGGCCGAAGGGCCTGTACTGCGCTGTAATGTTCTATGTTCTATGTCCTATAACATTGAGACTCTCAAACAGCCTAATCACCTGTTTCCCAGTGCAAAACTGGTGATTTCCATCACTTCCAGGATAAAGACAGTGGACGGTATTTTACCGCCCCACCCGCCATGGAAATCGGAGCGGGCGAGGGGTGGACAATGGGAAGGTCCATTGACCTTGGGTGGGATGTTAAGGTTTTGGGAGGAGCGAGACTGTAAAATCCTGCCCAGCAGGTGCATGGGAACACCACTAGCGCAATGTTCCCTTCTATGTCACCATCCTAACTTGGACAGTTTTTGCCATTCCTTCATCATTGCAAGGACAATTCTTGGAACTCTCTAGCAAACTCCAAAACTATTCCCATTGCTATGCAATCTTCTTCTGCTTCATATATTTATTCTATTTTCCCTTAAAAAAAAATCAGAGTCCCTATCTTGATCAGCATTTCTTAAGTAGCCCATTCTCTAGCAACCTTCTCTCTTCCACTTCTAAACGAATGATCCTTCATTATTGACTCCTGAATGAGAGTTTTTCCTATTTAACCTATTAACTGACAAATCCCCAGGACCCGATGGAATCTATCCAAGGCTGCTCAGGGAGATGAGAGATGAAATCGCTGGGCCTCTGACGCAAATCTTTGTCTCGTCACTGGACACAGGTGAGGTCCCAGAGGATTGGAGGATAGCTAATGTGGTCCTGTTATTTAAGAAGGGTAGGAAGGATAACCCAGGAAATTATAGGCCGGTGAGCTTGACGTCCGTGGTAGGGAAGTTGTTGGAGAGGATTCTTAGAGATAGGATGTATGCGCATTTAGAAAGGAATAAACTCATTAACGATAGTCAGCATGGTTTTGTGAGAGGGAGGTCATGCCTCACTAACCTGGTGGAGTTTTTTGAAGAAGTGACTAGAATGGTTGATGAGGGAAGGGCCGTGGATGTCATCTACATGGACTTTAGTAAAGCGTTTGACAAAGTCCCTCATGGTAGGTTGGTGCAAAAGGTTGGATCTCATGGGATAAAGGGGGAGGTGGCTAGATGGATGGAGAACTGGCTTGGTCACAGAAGACAGAGGGTGGTAGTGGAAGGGTCTTTTTCCAGCTGGATGCCTATGACTAGTGGTGTTCATGGTGTGGAGATGCCGGCGTTGGACTGGGGTAAACACAGTAAGAAGTTTAACAACACCAGGTTAAAGTCCAACAGGTTTACTTGGTAAGCCACACAAGCTTTCGGAGCTGCAAGCCCCTTCTTCAGGTGAATGGGAATTCTGTTCACAAACAGGGCATATAAAGACACAAACTCAATTTACATGAATAATGGTTGGAACCATTGAAGAAGAGGCTTGTGGCTCCGAAAGCTTGTGTGACTTTTGCTACCAAATAAACCTGTTGGACTTTAACCTGGTGTTGTTAAACTTCTTACTAGTGGTGTTCCGCAGGGCTCTGTATTGGGATCTCTGCTGTTTGTGATTTATATAAACGATCTGGGAGAAGGTGTAACTGGGGTGATCAGTAAGTTTGCGGACGACACGAAAATGGCTGGACTTGCAGATAGTGAGGAACATTGTCAGAGGCTACAGAAGGATATAGATAGGCTGGAAATTTGGGCAAAGAAATGGCAGATGGAGTTCAATCCAGATAAATGCGAAGTGATGCATTTTGGTAGAACTAACGTAGGGGGGAGCTATACGATAAATGGCAGAACCATAAAGGGTGTAGATACGCAGAGGGACCTGGATGTGCAAGTCCACAGATCCTTGAAGGTGACGTCACAGGTGGAGAAGGTAGTGAATAAGGAATATGGCATGCTTGTCTTTATAGGACGGGGCATAGAGTATAAAAGTTGGGGTCTGATGTTGCAGTTGTATAGAACGTTGGTTCGGCCGCATTTGGAATACTGCGCCCAGTTCTGGTCGCCACACTACCAGAAGGACGTGGAGGCTTTAGAGAGAGTGCAGAGGAGGTTTACCAGGATGTTGCCTGGTATGGAAGGGCTTAGTTATGAGGAGAGATTGGGTAAACTGGGGTTGTTCTCACTGGAAAGACGGAGGATGAGGGGTGACCTAATAGAGGTGTATAAAATTATGAAAGGCATAGATAGGGTGAACGGTGGGAAGCTTTTTCCCAGGTTGGTGGTGACGTTCACGAGGGATCATAGGTTCAAGGTGAGGGGGGGGGGGGAGGTTTCTCACGGATATCAGAAGGACATATTTTACACAGAGGGTGGTGGGGGCTTGAAATGCGCTGCCGGGCAAGGTGGTGGAGGCGGACACACTGGGAACGTTTAAGACTTATCTAGATAGCCACATGAACGGAGTGGGAATGGAGGGATACAAAAGAATGGTCTAGTTTGGACTAGGGAGCGGCGCGGGCTTGGAGGGCCGAAGGGCCTGTTCCTGTGCTGTATTGTTCTTTGTTCTTTGTTCTTTCTTTAAAACTCTTCATAATCTTAAAAGTCTTTATTAAATCTCACATTAGCTTTCTCTGCTCCAATGGAATAGTCCCTGTATCTCAAGATTCTTCTCAAATATGAGTGCATTCTCATTCCCAGCTTCAACCTCTATGCCATTAGCTCGCTATAGTTTTAATGTTTGGAATAGGTACTCAACCTGTGTCCATTACTAGAACTGTAGCCTCCTCATCCCTGTGTCCTAAGGATTATGGGGAAGGGAGAAGCAAGGACATTAGCTGATTAACAGTCTCTACGTGACAATGAATTCCATGTCTACTCAGTGTTCAAAGGTAATGATCAAGGGGGCAACAAAAAGGTTTTGAAGAGACGGTTGGTATTTAAGTAGCTCCAGTAATTGAAGTTGACTGTCTATTCTACAATATCACAATGTGGAGTCTTTAGCAGTTGGGTTGGTTAACTGTAAATATCCCAGTTGTAAGGAAGAACTTCTGTGTCAGTTCTGATGCTATAGCTGCTCGAAAATTACAATTACCTTAATATGTCTCGTGAATAGAATACATTTATCATAACACACAGGTTAAAATTTGACTGGTTCCTTAAATCAATGAATAGTTTCTATCTGTAAGAAATTCAGTAATGTGCTGGGGTTGCCAGTGTAATAAAATTTATCCCATTGATTTTTGCAGGGTACATAGAACAACATCCTGAAACAACAAAATAGTTATGAAAAATACAGCAGCTCCATAATTCAAGATATGATCAAAATCTCACAGATCATCAGATAATTAGTCCCAATCCCATGCCCTTTCCCCATAGCCCTGTAAATATTTTCCCTTCAAATATCTATCCAATTATCTGTTGAACATTATTTGCTTCCATTCCCCTTTCAGACAGTGCATTTTAGATTATAACAACTCATTGTGTAAAAACATGTTCTCCTTATTTTTGCAAATTGCCTTTAATCCCTGTCCTCTCATTTCAGAACCTTTGTCAATGGCAACAGTTTCTTCTTTTTTAAGCTATCAAAACCTTGCTTATTTTGAACACCTCTGCTAACTCTCCCTTCAATGTTCTCTGATCTAAGGAGAACTCCATTGTCTGTTACTGTACATGATAAATATTCACAACAAAGGAAGATGGAACTACCTGAGAAAATTGAGCAAATGTCTTGTCAGCCAACATGGGCACATGTCCCAGCAGCTCATGGCAGCAATCCCTACATATAAAGAGTGAGAAGATCAATGTCAACCAATGTTATAAATTATTCCTCTATCTTAATCAATATGTTCTACAATGAGCAATTCTTCATGATGCTGTTTATTTCTCTTCCTCTTGCAGACTATGAGCCTATGGGACAGTTAGTGCCACTGGCATCGCATGCCCATGAGTCCCTTGTCCAGGTGTGAGGCTAGAAAGCAAAGCTCTGAAATCTCTGGGCTGTATACAGGCACAATGGCTGATTTCCACCTGGGGCAGCCACAATTCTGCCCTCCTTGCACCAGTCTTTTAAATTTCAGCAGAGTCCTGTGCGTGGATGTTTTGCTTTTCCCCAGTAAGTCAGGAAGGGGTGGCTAAGAATTTCCTGCTCCCGAGAAATCTCAGTTGGAGCTGGTATGAATCCAACTGAAAGCCTTAGGAACCCTCAAACTTCATAGGGAAGAGTGATGTAAATCCCAGGAATAACCTTCTGCATAGGACCTGCTCATTCCATGGGAGCAGAAAAAATAAAGAAAAGAGCTTTGTGAATTCTTCACTATCTTCCCCTCTGCTTGGTGATGCTTCAAAGCAGGGTTGTCATTCCTGGCTGGCATTGCTGACATACCCTTGCAGACAGGTTGCACATGATAAATAAACCCTGGTAATACCAATAACCCCAACTCTGTGATTTGGGATAATGACTCCAGCCAGTAGGTGAAAAGGAAAATGTGGTATGGGAGTCATTGTTGGCAGGGTGGGTGAGGTAACGTTGGGGTTGGTTTGCTGAGGGTTCTGTTCTGCTATGCTTGCACCAGCAGAGTACTTCCCTTGTATTCCCTTGGAATTTCAGGATTGAATATTGATAGGTTATCTCTCCTTGGGGATGTCATACATAACCTGCATGTAACTAACGTACACATTCCAGTAGAATTAATTGGATAACATTGGGAACCATGGCTGATCCCGTTTCCTCTCTACTTTGCACAAAGTGATCAAGAACAATTGCATTAGTCTCACCGTTGATCTGTCTAAGATCAGCTAACACAGTAAGAAGTCTAACAACACCAGGTTAAAATCCAACAGGTTTATTTGGTAGCAAAAGCCACTAGCTTTCGGAACAGGCTGTCCCTTCATCAGGTGGGTGGGAGTTCTGATCATAAACAGGGCACAAAGACACAAACTCAATTTACATGAATAATGATTGGAATGTGAGTCTTTACAGCTAATCAAGTCTTAAAGGTACAGACAATGTGAGTGGAGGGAGCATTAAGCACAGGTTAAAGAGATGTGTATTGTCTCCAGACAGGACAGCTAGTGTGATTTTGCACATCCGGGCAGGTTGTGGGGGTTACAGATAGTGTGACATGAACCCAATATCCCGGTTGAGGCTGTCCTCATGTGTGCGGAACCTGGCTATCAGTCTCTGCTCAGCGACTCTGCGTCTTTCTGCCCTGTTTATGATCAGAACTCCCACCCACCTGACGAAGGGACAGCCTGTTCCGAAAGCTAGTGGCTTTTGCTACCAAATAAACCTGTTGGACTTTAACCTGGTGTTGTTAAACTTCTTACTGTGTTTACCCCAGTCCAACGCCGGCATCTCCACATCAAGATCAGCTAACACAACGCTAAGGATCAAACGTGGGTCTTTTCTGATCTGTTGTGGCTCACTAGCAGATAATGCATTGCCCAATGAACCATCAAGGAGTTCTTACACTTCTTTGAATAATTAAAGGGGAGGTAAACATTAATTGTCACTATTGGTAGTGTAAGTCTACTGTGACTGATACCCACAATCTATTGATTAATATACAATATAATACGACATCTTCCCTGATGGCTTAATGAAGAAGTTCATGTTCCATAGTATTAACCATACACAACATAAGATTCATTTCCTGCTCTGTGTTAAATTAGCTGATCTCAGCCAGGATGGCAACTGAAGTACTATAATTGGCCTCAGTAATGTGTTTATGGAAGATTCTCTGTTAAAAATACTCTTAGAGTATCACATAATGACAAAGGCTGACTGTGATGCCCACTACAGTAAAATAGACCATTTCCACAATATCAAGGCTTGCATTTGAATAATGGGCACTTGGATGAGTTACTGGAGGGTCACTGGTACCTGCAATAAGGTGTCAGTGACCTTGAAAGAGAAGGAATGGAGGGATGTTGGAGAACTGAAATTCCTTTCATCCTTTCATCTCCCACTTCAGATTACCACATCCATTTTTTCCCCCATTCATCAGTTATTTTCAGATAAGTACTTACATCTGTGTGGTAACAGCACTTACTTCCAAGCCCCTTTGGAACATTCCATCAAAGAAAATCAAAAGCAATTATAAAGTGTGATTGTTGTAATGTATTCACTCTCATCAGAGTGGGTCATCTCATGTTCAGTTAACAATATGCAAGTCCCAGCCATATGTTATAACTCAACTGTTAAAATTGTGTTCAGTGTGGTGAAGGTTGGTACCAGCTTGGAACCAGGATGGGTAAGTTCATGATTTTAGGGAAACTCTCCTGATATAAGGGAAATTTTGTCATCTTGTACTGATTTTCCTTCTCCAGACAGCGAGAGTATGTATCTCACCATATTGATTCTCGGGGGTTGCATTTTTAGCATACAAAATATAATCCTCATTGCTTATATATGATTGACAATTCCAATGTGTCTAAAAGATGACAGGTGTCATCAGTTCATTTTGGCGATTTCCATTATTGCTTCCTGCACTGTCTGATACTGTCTAAATTATCGCAGCTTCTGGTCCTGGTTATCAAGCTAGGTAGAATAATTCTGCATCAGTCCATCCCATTCTTTTTAGATCAGAAGACAAAGAAAACAGACAATACAAAATCATGAAGAAAGCTCACTCAGACGTAAGCAGTGCTAAGAGTGTCAAACTCAATCATCAGTACCAGGCACGATGTATATGATGTCTATCAAATGCCTGTTTCAGATCACAATAATGATAATAGTTGTCAGTTCTGCCTTGGCTTCTTACTGTTTCCTTAGGTTTTTCCTTCAAACGAATAACCATGACAAAGTAAAAAATGTGAAAACACATGGAGTGCATCGATTGTGTGAAATTGACTGTGATCTACTTCTATTGCCTTTCCTGGTTTAGTGATGTCCTCCCCATTAGCGCTGACGAAAATCCCCTTTGGGGTAAATGCCACAACTCCCCTCACTCCTCCAATGGTCTTGTGCTAATGTCAAATTGATGTTGTAAAAGTGATCACCTTTCTTTCCCAGCCTTACCTGTCCAGTTGCTTCAGTTGACCCACTCTTACTACCATCCTACTGGTACAACTAAGTTTCTTTCAACTCCCACTTCTGGTTTCAAGCTAACGTTGACCTTCATCCTACTCATACCAGCTTTGTTCATTGGTGGGTCGTTCTCATGCAGCAATTACCAAACTCAAACCCCTGTTTAGTAGAAATCAGTATGAGACACACTAACAAAGCTTCACTCAATTGTTCTCACATCATTCTGCTTTCAGACAATGTTATAACTGCCACAGATTTTCTCAGAGATCAGGTCCCTGCAAGTTTCTTCCAACAACTCTGCAGTTCCTGCATTTGGATTGAACCAGTTTCCAAATACTTCTTAGGACATTATTGGCAATAAGTATCCTTCCAATGGCAATGTCCATTTGGCATTTTGGGCAGAGTTTAATGCCCCAAATGCCAACTATTGACTGCTATGGTTCCCTGCCTTGTCAGGCCTTCTCACATTTCATAGCTTTGAGATATTCAAGTTGGAAAAGCCCATTCAATTCTTAGTCAACTTGGGGAATGAGGCAATAATCAACAGTCTTTTATCGTCTATGAAATCACCTTATTCAGATCTTTTCTGACATTCATAATCTCTCAGTTCCCTGTGCCAACCTGAGTTGGTAGAGTTTTGAAACCAGGGCTAGATAAAATCTTATTCAAGCTACTCTCCAACACAATGCCCAGTTCAGTCTATCAGACAACCGTTCCCATTACACAAGAGCAGCTCATAAATCTACTATAGGTTCAAACTGAATCTTTGGTTTGTGATTTGCCACATCCTACTTCTTAAGAAGGAAAGTGTTATTTAAATTTAGATAATATGAAAGGAGTGAAGGACTGTGGTGATTTACCAGTTGAAAAATCTACCAAATCAGAATCCACAAATTTTGCAGAAACCTTTAATTTCCAAAGCTCTGGGTATCATTCTTGCAGAGGGTTATGACACCAATTTGAAACCCTTTCTATACATTTCCCCATAAACACTGGCCTTTTATGTCCATGGGCTTTCCTTTATGTCAGTCATTCATTTGTCAACACTATCTGTAGTTGGCAGTTGTGCAGGGGGAGTGGTGGTGGTGGAGAATGAACTCAGCAGTAGTGTGCAGCCATAAGTTATCAAATCCTATAAACTCCAGTTTAACAAGGGTTCCAGTTTCCAGATTCCGTTTCAAAGGGTAAAGCTTTGGTTAAAAAGTTTTACTACTTTACCCTTCTTCCTCATTGAGAGATTTCACTAAATTCTGTTGAGTGGTCACAATGCACCTCTACAGTTTCAAATACCCAACATTTGGACAATTGGGTAGTTAGGTCCATGCATGGCATTTGATTGCAAGGGCGAATCTTTTTGCTGAACAGGCAGAAGCAGCTGAAACAAAGTTATGGGATTAAGATCTGTGTGAGACAACAGCCAACAGACCATAATGGAGCTTTAATGCTCAATTGATGAATATATTCAGACAAAGACTGACAGATTTTTAGGGACTAAGTGAATCAAGGAATATGGGGGTGGATTGTGCAGGAAGGTGGAATTGAGGTCGAAGATAAGCCATGATCTCATTGAATGGTGAAGCAAGCTTGAAGGACCAAATGACTTACTTCTGCTCCTATTTCTTATGCTTCATGTTCTTAAGCAGTATACCAGACCAAATTTCCCTGATATCTCAAACTACCAGACATACAGTATTGTCTGAGCTTGTCAAGGTCTATGCAGTCACATTTAGATGTTTCCTGACTTAAAAGTGATGAGCTGCTATTGTTTCTTTCATTGGTTGATAATGGGTTGATAATGTTCCTTGTCTTGGTTGATAATGAGTCCTCTCACAAATTAATATTAATCCTATTAGATTAATTACTCATATGCCAATCACATTGCCTGCTAGTTAAATATCATTAAACTGTTTTGATGGGAAAATTTGATTTGATTTATTGTCACATGTATTAACATACAGTGAAAAGTATTGTTTCTTGTGCACTATACAGACAAAAGATACTGTTCATAGAGAAAGAAACGAAAGAGTGCAGAATGTAGTGTTACAGTCATAACTAGGGTGTAGAGAAAGATCAACTTAATGCAAGATAAGTCCATTCAAAAGTCTGACAGCAGCAGGGAAGAAGCTGTTCTTGAGTCGGTTGTACATGACCTCAGACTTTTGTATCGTTCTCTCGAAGGAAGAAGGTGGAAGAGAGAATTTCCAGGGTGTGTGGGGTCCTTAACTATGCTGGCTGCTTTGCCGAGGCAGCGGGAAATGTAGACCGAGTCAATGGATGGGAGGCTGGTTTGCATGATGGATTGGACTATATTCACGACCTTATGTAGTTCCTTGTGGTCTTGGGCAGGGCAGGAGCCATACCAAGCTGTGATACAACCAGAAAGAATGCTTTCTATGGTGCATCTGTAAAAGTTGGTGACAGTCGTAGCTGACATGCCAAATTTCCTTAGTCTTCTGAGAAAGTAGAGGCGTTGGTGGGCTTTCTTAACTGTAGTGTTGGCATGGGGGACCAGGACAGGTTATTGGTGATCTGGACATCTAAAAACTTGAAGCTCTTGGCCCTTTCTACTTCGTCCCCATTGATGTAGACAGGGGCATGTTCTCCTTTAGGCTTCCTGAAGTCAATGACAATCTCCTTCATTTTGTTAACATTGACGGAGAGATTATTGTTGCCACACCAGTTCACCAGATTCTCTATCTCATTCCTGTACTCTGTCTTGTCATTGTTTGAGATCTGACCCGCTAAGGTGGTGTTGTCAGCAAAGTTGAAAATCGAATTGGAGGGGAATTTGGCCACACAGTCATAGGTGTATAAGGGGCCTTGTGGGGCACCGGTGTTGAGGATGATCATGGAGGAGGTGTTGTTGCCTATCTTTACTGATTGTGGTCTGTGAGTTTGGAAGTTCAGGATCCAATTGCAGAGGAATGTGCCAAGGCCTAGGCCACAGAGTTTGGAGATGTGTTTTGTGGGAATAATAGTGTCGAAGGCGGAGCAGATGGAATTTAATCTGGACAAATGCGAGGTGATGCATTTTAGTAGATCCAATTCAGATGGGAGCTATAAAATAAATGGCAGAACCATCAAGAGCATAAACACACTGGAGATTGAGGGGTGACCTTATAGAGGTCTATAAAATAATGAGGGGCATAGACAAGGTAGATAGTCAATATCTTTTCCCAACGGTAGGGGAGTCTAAAACTAGAGGGCATAGGCTTAATGTGAGAGGGGAGAGATACAAAAGTGTCCAGAGGGGCAATTTTTCCACACAGAGGGTGGTGAGTGTCTGGAACAAGCTGCCAGAGGTAGTAGTAGAGGCGGGTACAATTTTATCTTTTAAAAAGCTTTTAGATAGTTACATGGGTACGATGGGTATAGAGGGATATGGGCCAAATGCGGGCAATTGGGATTAGTTTAGGGGTTTTTAAAAAAAAGGGCGGCATGGACAAGTTGGGCCGAAGGGCCTGTTTCCATGCTGTAAACCTCTATGACTCTATGACACACAGAGATCTGGGATCCGTGGCCTGGCCCTCAGCACCTCCGTTTGCGACTGGATCCTGAACTTCCTAACTCACATTTCTTGGACACAAATATCCACTGTGAACAACTAGAAACTAGAGGAAAATATTGACCATGAAGGCGGCTGTTGTTTGAGGGGCTAAAGGTCTGCAGGAGAGCCTGACCCACATAAGTGTGTTTACCACAATTACACAGCTTGTGGAATGAAGAGCTGGAATTATTTTTTAAATTTGTCATGAAAATAAACAACATCCCTTTGCATGTACATTCCAACATGCTCCAAATTCCAAGAGCAAGAATTTAAATGGCTCCCCTGCAATGAAAAGTTGTTGTTATTTCAAAGAACAAAGAACAGTACAGCACAGGAACAGGCCCTTCGGCCCACCAAGCCTGTGCCGATCACGTTATCCTATCTTGACCAACTGCCTGTATCTCTCTATTCCCCACCTGTTCACGTGTTTATCCAGATAAATGTCGCTAACATGTCTGCCTCAACCACTTCACTTGGCAGTGCATTCCAGGCCCCCTCTGTGTAAAAAAACTTCCCCTGCACATCTCTACCGAACCTTTCCCCTCCCCTTACCCTGAATTTGTGCCCTCTTGTAATTGTTATTTCTGCCCTGGGAAAAAGTATCCAACTGTTCACCTTATCTATGCACTCATAATTTTATAAACTTCTATCAGGTCGCCCCTCAGCCTTCGTCTTTCCAGGGAGAACGATCCCAGTTTATTCAATCTCTCCTCGTAGCCAATACTTTCCATACCAGGCAACATCCTGGTAAACCTTTTCTGTACTCCCTCCAAAGCCTCCACATCCTTCTGGCAGTATGGTGACTAGAACTGGACACAGTATTCCAAATATGGCCTAACCAACGTAACATAATTTGAAAACTTTTATACTCGATGCCCCAGCCAATGAAGGCAAGCATGCCATATGCTTTCTTCACCACCTTTTCCACCTGTGCTGCCCTTTTAAGGATCTATGGACCTGCACACCCAGATCTCTCCGTGTCTATGCTCCCGATGGTTCTGCCATTTATTTTATAGCTCCCACCTGAATTGGATCTACGAAAATGCATCACCTTGCATTTGTCCGGATTAAATTCCATCCGTCATTTCTCTGCCCAATTTCCCAGTCTATCTATATCCTGCTGTATTCTCTGACAATCTTCATCACTGTCCGCAACTCCGCCAATCTCAGCATCACCCGCAAACTTGCTAATCAGACCAGCTACGTTTTCTTCCAAGTCATTTATATATATTGCAAACAACAGAGGTCCCAGCACTGATCCCTGTGGAACACCACTAGTTACAGACCTCCATTCAGAAAAACACCCTTCCACACCTACCCTCTGTCTTCTATGCCAAGCCAGTTCTGAATCCACCTCGCTAGTTCACCCTTGATCCCGTGTGATTTAACCTTTTGCACCAGCCTGCCATGAGGGACCTTGTCAAATGCTTTCCTAAAGTCTATGTAGACAACATTCACGGACCTTCCCTCGTCAATCATTTTTGTTGCCTCCTCAAAAAATTCAATCAAATTAGTGAGATGTGAACTCCTTCGTACAAAACCGTGCTATCTGTCACTAATAAGACCATTCAGTTCCAAATGTCTATAGATCCTATCCCTAAGAATCTTCTCCAACAATTTCACTCTCACTGACGTCAAACTCACTGGCCTAATAATTACCCGAGATATCTTTGCTACCCTTCTTAAATAACAAGACAACATTGGCTATCCTCCAATCCTCTGGGACCTCACCTGTGGTCAACGAGGAAACAAAGATTTCTGTTAGAGGCCCAGCAGTTTCCTCTCTTGTCTCCCTCAGTAATCTGGCATAGATGCCATCTGGCCCTGAGGATTTGTCTACCTTAATGCTTTTAAATATACCTAATACCTCCTCCCTCGTAATGATGACTTGCTCTAGAGACACTATCAATCAATGTGTCCCTCTCCTTTGTGAATACTGATGCAAAATATTCATTAAGGATCCCACCCACATCCTGTGGTTCTATGCATAATTTCCCTCCTTTGTCCTTTCTTTAGCTACCCTCTTGTCCCTAATATATGTATAAAATGCCTTGGGATCCTCCTTAATCCTGCCTGCCAAGGACATTTCATGACCCTTTTTTGCCCTCCTAACTCCCTGTTTGAGTTATTTTCTACTTTCCCTGTATTCTTCAAATGCTTCATCTGTTTTTAGTTGCCAAGACAATGTACGTCTGCATTTTTTTTTGACTAGATTCGCAATTTCCCTGGTAATCCACGGTTCCCGAATCCTGCCTTTCCTGTCCTTCCTTTCCGCAGGCACATGCCTGTCCTGCAATTAAAAGACTCCCACATGCCAGATATGGATTTACCCTCAAACAGCCTCTCCCAAACAACAGCCTCCAAATCCTGCCGAATCTGCCTGTCGTTAGCCTTCCCTCAATTTAGTAACTTAATCTTAGGACAACACTTGTCCTTTTCCATGAGTATTCGAAAACTTACGGAATTGTGGCCACTGTTCGCCACATGTTCCCCCACTGCAACTTTGATGACCTGGCTGGACCATACCAGTTCGGAACATTTTTCTCCCACTTTTCTCCCCAACTCTTTGATGATGCTGGATAAAATGTGGGTTCCACAGGTGCCAGTTGTCCTCAGGTGCTTCAATTAAATGGCAGCTCTTGAAAAGTGAGCTTAGACAGTGAGAGCATAATTTTGACTTTAGACAACTGTACAATATTGGCTCATCTTCTGTCAAGCACCTCTGCCAATGTTCAGTTCCATTGACATCAGTCCAATATAACATGTTATTGCTCAAAATCGAGAGTTACCCTGGGTCAGTGATGAAAAACGTCCCAACCAAGGCCCATCTGCATTCGCCCTTCATTCAAAATCCAGTTATTCTGTGAAGGTCCCTGGACATCCAGTAGGACCGGGCTAATTTTTCCACTCCCTATCGTCCATGGGGATTGAAGCTATTTGTAGCTCTCTATCTACTGTGTTTACTTTTCACAGTGGCACAGTGCTTAGCACTACCGCCTCACAGCACCAGGGACCTTGGTTCGATTCCCGGCTTGGGTCACTGTCTGTGTGGAGTTTGCACATTCTCGCCGTGTCTGCATGGGTTTCCTCCGGATGGTCTGGTTTCCTCCCACAGCCCAAAGATGTGCGAATTAGATGGATTGGCCATGCTAAATTGCCCCTTAGTGCCAGGGGGACTAGCTAGGGTAAATGCATGGAGTTAAGGGGGTAGGGCCTGGGTGGGATTGTGGTCGGTGCAGACTCGATGGGCTGAATGGTCTCCTTCTGTACTGTAGGATTCTATGAATCTAAAACTCAGCAATTCGAATGAAAGCTACCAAAATAAACATTTTGCACAAGTATCAACATCAGACGTTTTAAATTGATGATTTTTAAGAGCTGTGCATTACACACAAAGAAACAATCACGGCTCAGTCCATCTTGCCCAACAATGGCACGGATATTCCTAACTAGAAATAAGAACATAAAAGTGCTGTCAGCATCCATAAAGAAAATGAACACGGCTTCTGGCTAAATCATAAGGTGTTGACAGACCCGCTGTGCATTTCCAGCACTTTCTTATTTCATTACAAATTTTCAGTAATTCATTTCCAAAACTTGCTACCTGTGTTTATTTAATCCATCTACTTACGGCTCAGGGGTGTGCATTGGCGAGGAGGCATGTCTTACATACTGTGTACACTGGAAAACTCGAAAAGCGAGGCTTGCCAGGAAGTCCCGGGCCGAAAGTAACCCAGCAACAGGCCACAGCTGAAATCCTGTGTGTTCTGGCACAGACAAACATGGAACAACTGTTACACTAAATCACAATGCATAATAATAAAATTAGCAGCAGTTTTCTCTTTTGTTGCGGAAAAATTGAACTTTTGATTTTTTTCAGTTTGTAAGCAGATAAAATTGATACAGGGAATATAGAGGCCTAGAAATTCGGTGAGATGTGCCCATTTTTCTGGCACTAAATCATTGCCTGAGCCTCCAATATGGCAGGGAAGAAACACACACTCATTGTATGGGCAAAAAAATAGGAGATCAGGAGCCTCAGCTGAAACAAGTGTTATCAAATCTGCATTTGCAAATAAGGGGCCTATGTCTGTTTGAGGCCCAGTCTGCAATATTGGTTTGCTTAAGTGAGCCAGCGAGCCATGGCATCAGCTGCATTCTGGAACAACAGCTCTACATGCAGTCTAACAAGCTTTTGCTGAAGAGGCCATGGTGGGCATCCACTGGAAAGGATTAAAAATTCTTACCATAATGTGGAGCTGGGAGGAGAGCTTCTCACATTCAAACTGTACAGGTTGTTGATGGCCACTGTTTGCCCTGCACCACACTGATCCTCCTGATCACTCCCTCCCAGTTTCCCTCCATCCACCTGCCCACTCACTGCCCCATTTTATTCTGCTTCTTGAAGAACCATTGCCAGCATTGTAACGGTCTATTGGTTGAACCCTCTTTTCCAATGAGCTGCGTGGGGATGTCCATCAGGTGGCACCAATCACCAGTTGAGTGATAATGAGGCCAAGGGAACAATATAAAGTGAGTACTGGGCCTATCCATAGAACCATAGAACCATAGAAAATTACAGCTCAGAAACAGGCCTTTTGGCCCTTCTTGTCTGTGCCAAACCATTTTATGCCGAGTCCCACTGACCTGCACTTGGACCATATCCCTCCACACCCCTCTCATCCATGAACCCGTCCAAGTTTTTCTTAAATGTTAAAAGCATTTACCACTTTATCCGGCAGCTCATTCCACACTCCCACCACTCTCTGCGTGAAGAAGCCCCCCCTAATATTCCCTTTAAACTTTTCTCCTTTCACCCTTAACCCATGCCCTCTGGTTTTTTTCTCCCCTAGCCTCAGCGGAAAAAGCCTGCTTGCATTCACTCTATCTATACCCATCAAAATCTTATACACCTCTATCAAATCTCCCCTCAATCTTCTACGCTCCAGGGAATAAAGTCCCAACCTATTCAATCTCTCTCTGTAACTCAGCTTCTCAAGTCCCGGCAACATCCTTGTGAACCTTCTCTGCACTCTTTCAATCTTATTTACATCCTTCCTGTAACTAGGTGACCAAAACTGTACACAATACTCCAAATTCGGCCTCACCAATGCCTTATATAACCTTACCATAACATTCCAACTTTTATACTCGATACTCCGATTTATAAAGGCCAATGTACCAAAGGCACTCTTTACGACCCTATCCACCTGTGACGTCACTTTTAGGGAACTCTGTATCTGTATTCCCAGATCCCTCTGTTCAACTGCACTCTTCAGAGTTCCCTCCCTAACGGCATTGTGGGTCAACCCACAGAACATGGACTGCAGTGATTCAAGAAGCCCTACCCCCTTAACTCCATGCATTTACCCTAGCTAGTCCCCCTGACACTAAGGGGCAATATAGCATGGCCAATCCACCTAATCGCACATCTTTGGACTGTGGGAGGAAACCAGACCATCCGGAGGAAACCCATGCAGACACGGCGAGAATGTGCAAACTCCACTTCTCAAGGACAACTGGGAATGGGCAATAAATGCTGGCCAGGCAGCGATGTCCATGTCCCAGGAATGAATAAAAAAAATTTCCTGCAGCTCCTCTTTTTGACACAAAGTTTTGTCCACCAACAACTTGAAGACAGCTCTCCTGATGCCTCAGGCACAATTGCTGATCAGCATTGAACTGAACCCCTTTCAGCCAAAGTGTTCACTAGATTAATTCCTGGGTTGAGAGGCTGAGTAAATTGGGCCGATTCTCTAGAGTTTAGGAGATTTAATTGAAAGATTAAAGATTCTGAAGGGGTTTGAAAGGATAGGCATCAAATGCTGTTTCCTCTGACTGGGGAATCAAGAAGAAGGGGGCTCAGCCCCGCGGTAAGGTGTCAATCATTTTGGACTGACTTGAGGAGAAGTTTCTTCACCCAATATTTGGAATTCTCTAATGCAGAGATTGTGGATTCTCCGTTGTTGAGAATATTCAGTGTTACGGGTAATGTATTAGCATGGATAGAGGATTGGTTAACTAACAGAAAGCAAAGTGGGGGGTAAATGAGTCTTTTTCTGGAAATTGTTTCCACTGGCGGGTGAAACTAGAACTAGGGGGCATGACCTCAAAATAAGAGGGAGCAGATTTAGGACTGAGTTGAGGGGGAACTTCTTCACACAAAGGGTTGTGAATCTGTGGAATTCCCTGCCCAGTGAAGCAGTTGAGGCTACCTCATTGAATGTTTTTAAGGCAAGGATAGATACATTTTTGAACAGTAAAGAAATTAAGGGTTATGGTGAGCAGGCGGGTAAGTGGAGCTGAGTCCACGAAAAGATCAGCCTTGATCTTATTGAATGGTGGAGCAGGCTCGAGGGGCCAGATGGCCTACTCCTGCTCCTAGTTCTTATGTTCTTATATTCTTATGTATTCAAGACTGAGATTGATAGATTTTTGATCTCTTAGGGAATCTAAACCAAGGAGGCATGTGCTAGAAAGCTAAGTCAAGTTGGAAGGTCAGCCATGATTGTATTTGATGGGATTGCAGGCTTGAGGAACCGAATGGTTTACTCTTGCTCTTATTTCTTATGTTCCTATGTTATATTCTTAACAAAGGAAAAACCTGGCAGACTTTTGCCTTTCTGAGGCCAGGGTTCATGGTAGCAGCCCTAACGTCACTAAAGCTGAGATCATTTGAAGTGTTGTTATACTGGCATGAGGTTTCTGGCATGCACTGATGAGAAAGCATGGCTTCTGGGAACTTTTAAAAACTTTGTTTTTCTCGATTAGTTTATGAGAAAACTGACAATCCTCTTCTAACTTCTAGCTTCTGGTTTCCAACACCATGCAGCATGTGGGCAGATGTCTGACCCTATGTCCGAGCACGTGTACACAAAAGTCCTTTGTGGTTACCATCAGTGTGACCTGAACCAAGTATAACTCCAGTTTGACAGCTTTGTATCCTACATGGAATTGATTTTTTTCCACATCTGGGACCAGTGAATTATCTGGGCTGGATTTTACAGCCACAAATTGGACCCACCCCTACCTCACTCCCAGCGTTTATACAAAATACAGCGTGATGATATCAGATTGGCAATCCTGTGTCATCCTGCCAGTCTCTGATATTATGGAAGGCGAGCGGGCACTGAAATTGGAAGCTTGCTTGCCATTTTGAACAAAAGGAGTTAATAAGCTATTGAGCCTGTTATTGACTGTAATCTTACATTGTCCCTCCATTTTCAGTAGACACATGGGAAAACATTGGGACTGATTTCCACCAGATATGAGAAGATGGAACAAGTGCTACTGAAAGGAGCAGCAAACGGGACCATTTAAGCAGCAGAGTTTACTGGTGAAGGACCCTTTGGAATTGATTACTCTTTATTTATTCACTGTTTCTAAGCTGCCAGAAGAAACAAGAACAGTGAGAGGGAAGGTGACTGAGAGACAGGATATCCTCGAGAGTGAGGACTTCAGCAGGGGAACCAGAGCTTGCTGTCTCCTTGGGGATTGTACAAAATGGAGGAGGTGGAAAGGAGGAGAAAGAGACAGAGGAAGGCAGCTGTCCAGGGACAGGTGTAGCCTGTGGTCCAGGCAGGTGAGAGACCTGTTGCTGTGCATGGACCAGAACAAGACAAACATTAACAGCTCCAGTATGTGGTAGGAAAAGACACTACACTCTGCAGAGAGACTACAGGCTCTCAGAGGACCAGTGTCTTCACTGGTATGGCTTGGTATGGCTCTTGCTCTGACTAAGACTGCAAGAAACTACAAAGGGTTGTGAACGTAGCCCAATCTATCACGCAAACCAGCCTCACATCCATTAACTCTGTCTACACTTCCCACTGCCTTCGAAAAGCAGCCAGCATAATCAAGGACCGACACACCCTGGACATTGTCTCTTCCACCTTCTCCCATCAGGAAAAACAAGACAAAAGTCTGAGATCACATACCAACCAACTCAAGATCAGCTTCTTCCCTGTTGCCATCAGACTTTTGAATGGGTCTACCTTATATTAAGTTGATCTTTCTCTGCACCCTAGCTATGACTGTAACACTGTAGTCTGAACCCTCTCCTTTCCTTCTCCCCTATGTACTCAATGAATGGTATGCTTTGTCTGTATAGCATGCAAAAAAACAATACATTTCACTGTATACCAATACATATGACAATAATAAATCAAATCAAAATATGTTCCAAGTCATGATACAGGATAATGCCTATAGATTCAAATAGTGAGTTTCAGTTGATGAGTTGAAGCACTAATAAATCAGCCATGAACCTATTGAATGGCGGAGCAGGCTCAAGGGGCCAAATGGCCTACTCCTATTTCTTATGATCATCCCAAATTTCTTCAGTCCAACATTGGCACCCATGTCTTCAACTCTCTATGCTCTAAGTTCCTCAATTCCCTCCTCGAACCTCTTTACCTCTCCATATCCTTTAAGACCCAGCTTAAAATATACTTCTTTGACCAACTATGACCCTGTTGTAATGTCTCCTTTATATGCTGTATCAATTTGCTGTTTGATAACACGCCTGCAAACTGCCTGAGGATGTTTTACTATATGTTAAATGTGAGATATAAATGTAAGTTAAATGTAAGACTGTGTAAATGGCCTCTGCTTGAGTCGGTGGCCACGCTGGACACCACGGCCACCGCGTGTCTCTGGCTGCCGGATTTCCAGTGCCGTCAGCTCCTCGCCAGAAATTGATGCGGAGCTGTATAAATGATGGAAATTAGAATTTCCATGTAATTATTGGGCCCTGGGACTGAAGTCTCCGGGCCTGCTAGTGGATCCCCCACTCCCCAGGAGTGTTTCACTCCAGGGGGGGTTTACAAAAGCTCCACACTTGCGGGGAGTTGGCGGCCCAGCTCCTCTGGAGTGAAGGAGGGCCATGAAGCCCCACCCAAGAGGTCGGAGGTAAGTGCCCCCTGGAGGAGGGTTGGCCTTCTGTGGGGGTCAGGGTTGCAGGTGGGGGTTGGCCTGCCAGGGGGGTTGGGCCTGCCAGGGGGGTTGGGCCGGCCCGGATAGATCTGGGTGGCCAGCAATTGGGCAGTGGGGGGATCGGTGGGGCAGCAATGTGGGGTCACGAGGCTGGCCAGTGATCGAGCTAGCCAGTGATCTGGAGGCAGGCACTGTGGGGGTTACTGCGCATGTGCCAATTTCGCTGCTCATAGATTGGTGCATGCGCAGTGGCCCGCTCAGCGCCATGCTGCTGGCCTCTCCAGCGGAAATTCACACGAGTGCACTCTGCAGTGCACAGAGTGTGGGAGATTCATTTTGAAAATCCCGCTAAAAATATCAGCGGGATTTACTCAGTTTTGATGCAAATTCAACACTTAGAATTTTTTTGGGAGGACCCTACCTTATATCTTTATGACTATATTTCAAAATTTAATCCAGTGCAAACCTTTCAAGAAACTGGAGACATCCTCAAGTTGGGGGATGTTGTCTTTGTTGTAATGGCATTGTTTCTCCAGCAGTCTGAAGGCCTCCACGTGTTCAGCACAAGCATGTGTTGGATACAGAGTCTTCAGGTTCGTATACACTTCTCTCCTGGACAGCAACACGTCAAAAAGATTAACAATGAATGCAGTTAACTCAACAAACATCAGACTTTCCCAAGGTCTTTTGTTATGCTGCTGGTCTAATAAGCTACTCTTTGGTGCTGATCTCTTCCTCCTTACCGAGATACTGATTTAATTAAGATAATGTTAAATATAACAGTATGACTGACGTGGAGATTATGGGACACCAGAGTGTTGTGGCTTCCCTGTTGTGATTTTTACCTTTGATTCTCATATTTAAAAAGCTCAATATTCAAAGGTGACCAATGGTGGCTCACAAGTGTTGGTCTTCAGTCTCATTGGGCCTTTGGATGTCAGTAACTATACACTAGACTTTGCCATTAAATGTATGAGACTTTATAGTAATTAGTAGAACGTAAAGACGTCTACCTTAATTTTACACTGAAGTCAATGAGACACATTCACCACTGCATGGTCTAAGATTAATTGACATAGTACAGGCCTACAATCAGCTTGGAACATTCCTGATCAGGAGTATATTTGACCAGTGGCTCATTGGCAGAGCTGCCTTGCTGTGGTTTTTAATCTGTGACCAAAAACATTTGAAGTACACAGTAAAGTCGCACAAAAAATACAATGAGATAAATGAACAGATATTATGTTTTTGTGATATTGCTTGTTGGATACCCTAGGCAAATCACAAGTCTTTCTTCAAATGGAAGCTTTTATGTCCACCTGTGAGGGCAGACTGGGCATTTATTTAACGTCTGGTCTGAAAGATGACAGCACTGACAGTGCTGCACTCCTTTCATACTGCGCTGGAGTGTCAGCCTGGATTTTGTATTAAAGTCACTGGAATGATACTGGAAATCTCAACCCTCTAACTCAGAGGCAATCGAGAGTGTACTGACTGATCCAAGGCTGACACCACAGTCATATATATGAGCAGTATTGGGCAGAGAATTAGCACAATCTACGACCTGCTGGCTCATGCATAGATATTGCCCATCCCTTAACCCCAAACCAGCCCCTGATTTAACACAAAGTTGGGAATCTCAAGCAAGGAGGATCCAAGGATAGCCTAAGCGGAAATTGGAAAAGCTCCAATAGGAGATGGCATTGAACCTGAAAGACCACCGTTTGAGTTGAAGTCTTCACTCTGCAGCTGAATGTCCGCCAAACTGGAAGTATTTGAATCTGACAAGCCTGCCTGAAGTGGGAGCTCACATCATTCTTCAATGATACAGCTTGATGACAATGTATCAAAGAACAGTTGCAACATGGATAATGACAGAACTGTTTTATCCACTAACAAGTCCTTCTAGGTCTCAAATATGGACAACTTCAGGCGCAGAGGGAGTGAAATCCCTCCTGTAGATAATTTAACCCAAGGTGTGAATGTAAAACAATCACAGGAAGGAGATTAAAGGGGAAATATCACTGACGTTCAAAACAAGCTGAATTGTAGAAGAGGAGAGATGGGATACTGGAGCATTAAGCTTGGTTAGGCTAAATGATCTTTTATTGACCTTGATGGTTCTTCTGAATGTTCCAGTTTCGATTCAGATTTCTTTTTCTTACCAGCAATTTCTTTTTATTGACAGGGAGAATTATTTCTCAGTGGAAAAGAATAAAGAAGTTGACTAACCAAGTTGCAATTTCCTCTGGGTTGTATTCGACTCTAGGGATTGGTTCACCGCTGTGGAGACAAGCAACAGTTAATACTGATGGTTTTACATCACAACAGGAAGCAAAGCAAGTCAATGAAAGAGACTATACAAATTCGAACAATGTGGGAAGTGGAATCACAGACACTTGGGACTGGATTTTCTGGCTCGTCAGCAATGGGTTGCGGGCAGTAGGGGATCCTGTAAAATGCCATGAGTGCTGTGCCCACTGCCTACCTGCCTGCCTTGCTGCAATTTTAGCTGCAGTGGAGAAGGCTGATGCTAGGAATCCACCTTGGCAGCTTTCAGTGGGCGTGCTGGTAGCAGGCAAAAGAGTTGGGGAGGAATGTCTGCTTAACGCTCACTCCTAGGTCATTCTCTAGTCCCAGTTCCCCTCACCCTTGGCCTGTCTACCTTGGCACCCAATCCCCTTTCCCCCTCACTTGGTTCTTTCAGCTTGCCTCAGTGATGCCCCCTTTTACCTTTCAGTGCACCCTCCACATTGGCTCTGGGCCCTGAACTGTGGGCACTGTTGCAGTCCCAGCATTGACCACTGCTCCCAGTGGTGCTGCTGGGACAAGAGAGCTGGCAACCAATGAAATAGCCCAGCTGGGAATGGAAATCCCACCTTTAACCAGTTAATACTCCACCAAGCACTAAATCCCTGTGAACCAAACTGCCAGAGTGGGGGGAGATTCTTTTTTACCAGAAGGACTGGGACACCAATGCTCCATTAGATCCAGCCCTTAGATTGCACAATGAACTTACTGTTTATAATTCATTGCAATTTCTGCAATCTGTTTCCGTCGTTCCCTGTATTTAACATCAGAGTATCCCTGTAATAAATCAGAAAAAACAAAAGTTATATGAATCAATCCAGCAAGGTGACAGAATTTATGTAGATCCTCTCCTCTGTCTGGAATAAAACATCAGTATACATCAGGCCATGTCTGGACATGTCAATAAAGATTGATTGCTATGATTTGTCAATAACTCCATTATCATTATATCATATTAACAGGATGGTAGAAGGTAAGCTACATGGACCAGTTTTTTGTGATTGGGTGACATTATGGGTGATTTCAATGGGGTGAAGTGCCCAACACAGACACTTAAATGACAGGAATGGAGATTGGAGAATATGGTTCTGGTGTTAAAGCTCTACCTCTGATTGCTGTTCTGTCTCATGAGGATCTACCCTGGGAGAGGATCTTTACTGAACCTAATAATTGGAGTCAATATCTGCTTTTTCTCTTGCTGGAATACACAAGGTCTAAGTTTGACAAAATCATGACAAAGCTCTCTGTAGATAGTACGAAAGATGATGAGAGTCAAGCCTAGAAATGAATGTTAGCAATTAGTGGACAAATGATTTACAAGTTGATATGACTTTAATGCATCTAATATTTTAATGCAGTTTTTACCCAGTCATTTTAAATGGGTTAACAGCTTTATGGGAATTTCAGGCAAATATTGTCCACTGTTATACTGTTATATCTGCAGGTATAATAATTAGGTTGCATAAACAACCACTTTGATGTGGGTAATCCAGGACAGTAATAAGTATCCGGGATAATAAATCAAATCAAAACTGTCGGACTGTCCCAGACGACTACACTTGAGGGAAGAGCGTACAAATGAGGCTCCTAATAGATTGCTTAGATCAACTGGAGTGTCAGGTGGACACACTTAAGAGCTTGCATATGGCAGAGAGCATCATAGACAGAAGTTTCAGGGAAATGACCACACCCAAGGTTGAGAAAGATAGATGGGTGACAGTCACAAACAGTAGATAGTCAGTGCAGGAGCCCCCTGAGGCTGTCCCCCTCCCTCTCTCAAACAGATACATCATTTTAGATGCTGTTGAGGAGGACAGCATATCAGAGGATGATGAAAGCAGTAGCCAGGACAGTGGCACCACTGCTGGCTCTGCTGTACAGCAGGGAGGGTCAAAGTGCAGGCATGCAATGGTAGTCGGGGATTCAATAGTAAGGGGCACAGTCAGGCGTTTCTGTGACTGCGATCGAGACTCCAGGATGGTCTGTTGCCTCCCTGATGCCAGGATCAAGGACATCTCTCAATGGGCACAGGGCATTCTGAGGTGGGAGGGTGAACAGCTGTTGTTAGTTGGAACTAACAACATAGGTAGGAAGGAAAATCCGGTCCTGCAAAATGAGTTCAGGGAGTTAGGAAGGCAGCTGAAATGCAGGACCTCCAGGGTTGTATTCTTAGGAATACTCCCTGTGCCACATGGTAGTGAGGCAAGTAACAGGAAGATAGTACAGCTTAATAAGTGGCTTGAGAGTCAGTGCAGGAGGGAGGTTTTCAGATTTTTAGACCACTGGGATCTCTTCCATGGCAGATGGGACCTGTACAAAAAAAATGGGTTACATCTTAACTGGAAAGGCACTAACGTCCTAGCAGGGAGATTTGATTGTGCAGTTTAGGTGGATTTAAACTAATAAGGATCCATAGCAGTCGGTCAGAAAGTACAGAGACTGTGGAGAACTCAGTAAATGGGTCCAGTAAGGCTAAGAGACATAAAATACAGGGAGAGTGTACAAAACATGACAGGACAGGTGGTCTGAGGTGTGGTTGCTTTAATGCAAGGAGTATGGTAGGTAAGGCAGATGAACTTAAAGCTTGGATTACTACATGGAATTATGATGTTGTGGCAATTATGGAGACTTGGATGAAAAAAGGGCAGGACTGGCAGTTTAACAATCCAGGATTTAGATGCTTCAGGTGAGATAGAGAGGGTGACAAAAGAGGTAGGGGTGTTGCTTTACTGATTAGGGAGAATGTCACAGCTATACCTGAGGGACAACTTTGTGGGATCATGCAGTGAAGCCAAATGGGCAGAACTCAGCAACAGGGGCAGTGCAATCACACAGTTGGGGTTGTACTACAACCCCCCAATAGCCAGCGTGAAGTGGAGGAACTGATATGTCAGCAGATTATGGGAAGATGTAAAAACAAGAGGGTTGTTGTGATGGGTGATTTTAACTTCCCCAATATAGACTGGGATGTGGTGGATGGTGAGTGAGGAAAGGAGGATGTTGACATTCTAGGACGTGTTGAGATAAAAAAGCAGGATGTATTGGAGGTTTTGAAAAACATTAAGGCGGACAAGTCCCCAGGGCCAGATAGGGTCTATCCCAGAATACTGAGAGAGGCGAGAGAAGAAATTACTGAGGTCTTGGCCAAAATCTTTATATCCTCTTTAGCCATGGGTGAGGTACCAGAAGATTGGAGATTAGCTGACATTGTTCCTCTGTTTCAGAAGGGTAGAAGAGACAATTTGGGAAATTACAGGCCTGTGAGCCTTATATCAGTGATTGGGAAATTATTGGGGAAGATTCTTAGGGACAGGATCATAGAATCATAGAATCCCTACGGTGCAGAAGGAGGCCATTAGGCCCATCGGGACTGTACTGACCACAATCCCACCCAGGCCCTATTCCCATAACACCACACATTTACCCTGCTAATCCCCCTAACATTCAGGTCAATTTAGCATGGCCAATCAACTTAACCCGCACATCTTTGGACTGTGGGAGTACTATGGATGCATCTGGAAGAGAATAGACTTATTAGTTATAGACAGTATGGTTTTATGAAGGGACGATCGTGTCTTACAAACTTGATTGAGTTCTTTGAGGAGGTGACAAGAAAAATTGACCAGGGCAGGGCAGTGGATGTTATATACATGGACTTTAGTAAAGCCTTTGATAAGGTTCGTCATGGCAGGCTGATTCAGAAAGTGAAGTCATATGGGATCCGAGGTGAGCTGGTAAGATGGATACAAAACTGGCTCTGGGCATAGAAAGCAGAGAGTAGCAGTGGAAGGGTACTTTTCTAACTGGAGGTCTGTGACAAGTGGTGTTCCACAAGGATCAGTCCTGGCCTCTGTTGTTTGTAATATATATAAATGATTTGGAGGAAAATGTAGGTGGTCTGATTACTAAATTTGTAAATGATACAAAAATTGGGGGAGTAGCGGACAGTGAGGAGGATTGTCAAAGGATACAGCAGGATATAAATCGGCTAGAGACCTGGGCAGAAAGATGGCAGATGGAATTTAACCCGGACAAATGTGAGGTGATGTGATTTGGAAGGCCTACTGCAGAAGGAAAATATACAGTAAATGATAGAGCCTTTAGAAATATTAGCATACAGAGGGATCTAGGCATACAGATCTGCAGTTCCCTGAAGGTGGCAACTCAGGTGGACAAGGTGGTCAAGAAGGCGTATTGCATGCTAGCCTTCATCAGTCGGGGTGTTGACGGTAGGAATTGGAAAATCATGTTGCAGCTGTATAAGACTTTGGTTAGGCCACATTTGGAGTATTGTGTACAATTCTGATCACCACATTACCAGAAGAATGTTGATGCACTGGAAAGGGTGCAGAAGAGATTTACTCGGATGTTGCATGGTTTGGAGGATATGGATTATGAAGAAATGTTAAACAAACTTGGATTGTTTTCATTGGAGCGTCGGAGGATGAGGGGGGACCTGATAGAGGTTTACAATATTATGACAGGCTTGGATAGAGTGGATACTCTTTTTCCAAGGTTCAAAGGGTCAATTACTCAGGGGCGTAGGTTGAAAGTGAGAGGAGGAAAGTTTTAAAGAGATGTAAGGGGCAAGTTTTTCCCACTGAGGGTGGTAAATGCCTGGAACGCGCTGCCGGAGAAGGTGGTGGAAGCAGATTCTATAACAAAGTTCAAGAGACAATGGATAGATACATGAATAGGCAGGGAATAGAGGGATATGGATCACATAGTAGGTTAGAGGCATCTGTTTCGGCACAGACTTGATGGGCCAAAGGGCCTGTTCCTGTGCTGTACTGTTCTTTTTTCTTTGTTCTAACACACTGGAGAAAATCATTAAACAAGATGATAACATTTTGCTGCATGAAAAGTGGCAATTTGATGGATTTTTTTCATGAGTCACACAGTCTAATTCCACTGTACTCTTCACTCCCCATAACCATTCCTTTTTATTCAAACAACCATCGGATTGCTATAGTTTAAACAAGGGGAATTGAGAATGCTTTGCAGTGTAGAGAACAACACCTTCTTACCACTGGCTGTAGAAATATTGTCCTCTAACTCTTTTATTTTTCTCATTAACTCAGGTCTAATGATTTGTTACTGTCTTGCCAGCCAGCAGCAAGTCAAGTTCATCTTCTTTACACTGGTGCAGAATAACTTAACCTCCTCTGAACTGTGACGCCTCATCTCTTCACCCTGTCATTGCTTTTGCATCCTTCCTACAATGAGGTGGTCAAATTGTACACAAATCTAAATTCAGGCCAACTGTGATCTTTCAACAGTCAAACACTTCCCTTTTGCTTTCTAGACATCCAGATACAAAACCAATTTGCCTTTTATATTTCAGTTTTACCGACTGTGCTGTTAACTTGAATGGTTTTTACATTTGCACACCAAATGTTCCTCCTCATCAAATCTTTTTGTATGTTATCAAATTAGGTGTGTTTTCCTCATCTATTTTAAAATGTATGACTACATTCTTCTATACTTAGTTGCGTCCAAAGTCTATTTAACTCCTGCGATCTTTCTGAACCCTCAAGACAATTTGCGATATCCCCTCAAACCGGTGTCATTAGCAAGTTTCAGTGTTGCCTCCTCAGTTCCTAAGGTCAGCTCAGTTGTGCGCAGAGTAAATCAGAGGGACCCCACACAATTGATGTCTGTAGCACATAATTCATCTCATCTCTCCACTTCTTTTACCCTCCTATCCATGTGGCGATATTGCCTTTCAATTCCATGTTCCACTCTATTACTCATTAGTCTCTTTGGTGACACCATATCGAATGCTATTTGAAAATCTGCACACACATACGCACCCACTGCATTTCCTGAATCTTGAGGATGTGAGGATGTGCTATTTTCTGGGATGTTCTCCTTGCTCAGGCCCTTTTAAAAATCATCCTTTTTAGAGCCTGGTTTACATTTTAGGATTATCTGTGCACCTCAGACAGCACTAGAAAGCCAGACTGTCCAGTCCAAACCACAAGCAAATGCGCCCACTTACAACATACGTGGAGAGAAAGGCTTTGGCTGCAGCTAAAATAAACTGAGTACATAGAAACAGATGTAAAGTACATGATGTGCTTCGATAGAATGTTGAGTCTGGGTAGAGTCCCATAAACGTTCTGAGCTCTGCGGGGCCGAAGCTGAGAATTTATAGGATTTTAGACTCTGTTTTGTACTTCAGTGAAAACAAATAATAAAAAAGTTACGCTGATCTTTTTGGCAGGCTCCATCTTTCAGGATAGACAATTGGGACGAGGCAGTGACCTAAACACGATGAGCAACTTGAATGATGGTGGATCACAAAATCTACTATCCTAAAGGGGGAACTGGGTTAAATAGTGACTCAATATTAAAAGGTGGCTTATTTAAGCTGCGAGTGGTATTTGTAATGCAATGAATCATGTAGTTATTTTAAAAATCTTCAAAATGTTAGATGTTCTGCTTTACTTTCATTGAATATGTGCATGCGTGTGTGCGTGTGTGTGTGTGTCCGTATGTGTATGTATCAGGAATTGCTTGATCTCAGATACAGGTGGTAGCAGCAGGTAATACAGGAGATGATCAATTACAGCCTACTTGCCAAAACTCCTCTGGCCGATAAAAAGGAGCTTAAAGAGCTGGTAGATTCTTCCCGTCTATCCACCTGGTAATGTTAGTTTAACAAACTCAGGGTTTGAGATGTTCATTTATGAACCAAAAATCCAAGACATTGCCTCTCACTAAAAATAAACACAGTTAAAAACAGTGTAATTTGCTACATTGTACTCTGGGTACAGTTAAATAGCAATTCACTGCTCTTCTTTCTAATTTTCCATTTCTTCCTTCCTCTAATTCTTTTTCTCCAGTGCTGTTTTTTATTTCGTACTCCACAGTTGATGGGATTTGTTGGTATTTTCTCTTGATTGGGATTATCAGAGAGCGCAGGAGTATATTGAAGCCATGGCTATCTGGATTGGAGCCAAGGGAATTCTCTGGATGGCTGGTGGGAGACCACTGCCCTCAAAGTTTGCCCTTACTTTCCCTGCTGGAGAAAAATGCTGGCAATTACTGCCATCGCCAATGCAAACGGGAAAGCCAGGCCACTAAGATCTCATGTGTCAGCCTCGCATTAAATTGGAACTTTGAAAGGTAAAGCAGATTAAGAATTCTCGCAAATCTGCCCCTGATCCATTAACACTCGCATGTCCAGTAACACACAGAGAAATAGCCCCACAGAATGTGTTCATGCATTAATAAAGGCAAATCATGTAGCTATATCCTATGCTTCTATGGGACGGATTCTGTGCTTGTTTGCAGTGTTTCTGCATTATGGGGTGTTTTATTAAGGGGCTTCATATTCGGCTGTGGTTCCAGTGCACAGACTCTGTTGGTCCCTGTGTTAATCCACTCACATTGGTGTATCTGCTACAGGCTTTAAATGACAAGGAGTTTGAGGAAATCTGAAAATTGGGAAGGGAGAAATGACGAAAGGTCAGGTTCAATCATTCAGTTTTGTTAGAATATTTTATGATTTTCATTTCAGCACCTGCACAGTGACAAATGAAGGAGTTGGCGAGTGGCAAAGGCTCATCGCCCCATGGAAAGTAGTCGTATTTTTTGACTATTAATAAACGAGTGCAATGGTCTCAGTTGTACCACATCAACGCTGTATAATATCTGCAGAGTGATCCTGCATCACCTGTTTGTGGCGTGCTAACTGAGCTATCGCCATCTGAAAAAACAACCCTTTGGTCATCTGGTGATTTTCCTGATTTCACAGTGTGTCCTTTGTTGCCCTCTGTTGGTCATGCAGAGAACTGGCTGAACACTGTAGCTGCAAATGTGTAAGGTGCCGATAGAACCAACTTCCACAATGCAATTTTATCAAAAAGATCTACTTTTTATGATATGTCATTATTGTTATACATTATTACAATTTTGGCTTTTCAGTGCAGATATCTCTCTGGTATAATCCAGTATTCAGAAATGCCGAGGGTCAGAGGGCAGGTAAATAAAGACAAATTATCATTCCATCAGGAACAGTAAGGAATTGCTTCTGCCAGCACAGAATATACAAGTGCGGGTTAGAGCACTGAACTGGAAAACTGACTCAGGGCAAAGTCCTTAAACTGCCTAACACAAAATGCATGTTCACACATTCAGCTCACCCACATTAAAAACAAGCAGGCAGGCAGTGCTGTCACTCACTGCATCAGTTCTGATCACAGGTCATTGACCTGAAACATTATTTCTGTTTCCATCTCTACAGATGTTGCTTGTCCTGCTGAATACTTCCAGCATTTTCTGTTTTTATGTCACATTTCCAACATCCAAAGTTTTGCTGTTTCATTGCTGAAGTCACAATTTGTAACATGGGGCACTGAATTCCGTGCTCTTAATTCTTAATTTCTGAAGCAGACAAAGGATGGATGTGAGGCAGGTTCTGATGCTCTGGAGGTATTCTGTATGTCTTCACCCTTAACCATGCAGCTGTGTGCACTGAGACTCAGAGAATGTCCAATGACAATTGGCTTTGCAGGCACCAGTTCTCCAGGGCAACAGAGCCATCTGCTGGTATCTTACAATAAGGCCGTGGAAATGGGCATACCTGTGAACTTTTGATTCTCCCATTGCGACCCGCTACTTTTCTGGCGGGTCGGGGTGGGAGACGCGTGTCTGCAGCCTTGAACATGGATTGCGCATGCGCCGGGAACGCATGTGCATCTTCTAGAGCCAGAGAACAGTTGACGGTCAAACCACGCTGGAAATCAGCGGGAAGGCAGGTATGTGATTTAGATATTTTCTGCATGTGTTTTAAATATGTATATACGTTCATTATCTCCCACCCCTCCAGGAGTACTTCATTCCGGCAGGGTTCAGACTACCTCCCCACATTTGGGGAATTAGCGGGAGAACCTGCCCGAATGAAGGGGGAGCAATCGGGGGCCCCCAAGGGGGTCGGGCAGCAGGGCGGGGGTGGTGTCCCCTGGGCATGGGCACCCTGGCAGTGCCAGTCTCTGCCCCCTGGCATTGCCAAGGGGTAATGAGACCATGCCCAAGGAGCACCATGGCACTGCTCACCAGGCATAGGACAGTGCCAAGGGCGCGGGCGGGGTACTGTGGGCGGGGCCTAGGGGCAATGTATGGGCATGGTGGGTTCTGCTGCCACTCTGCATTAGGATCGGTCTGTGATGGAGGGAGGGCAGCGATTGGGGTGGGCTGGTGGGGGAGGGGGGGGGGTGGTTTGCCTGGGGGGCTGCCTCTGAAGGGGTCTGACCCCGGGGGCGCATTAGCGGGGGGGTGGCCAGAGCCAGGATGAGGGAGGTGGGGGGATCGCCACTGCTGGGGGGGTGATGCCTGGACATTGGGGGGTCAGGGCTGGCCTGAGAACTGCTGTGGGGGCTGCGATCAGGCCACGGAGGGGGGCTGGAGGGGCAGCACAGCAGTGCTCCCAGGCTGGCCAGCGATCGAGCTGGCCAGCAAACGAGAATTTGATAGTTTGGGGCCAGAACTGTCAAACTCCGGCGCGAATAGACCTACCCTGGGTTTTTAATGAGATTCCCGACTGGGACTTCTGCAGTGTACAGAGTGCGGAGATTCAGGTCAGAGGCTGAACTGTCAGCACAGTTGGGATTTAGAACAGTTTTCCCGCCAATTCAGCACTTTTTGGGAGAAACCCCCCCATTAATGTCTCCAGTTTCTTCCTAGCCGTGGAAAATTGGCAGCAGCATTGCCTTTGAGTCAGAAGACTGTTGGGTCCAAGTTGCACTCCACAGTCTTGAGCACAAAATTGAGGCTGGTACTCTAGTGCACTACTGGGGGAGTGCTGCACTGTCAAAGGTGCTGTCTTTTGGATGAATCTGTAAACGGAGTCCTCGCCTGCCCTTTCAGCTGGATATAAAAGATCCCACCCACAATTTTGAAGAAGAGCAGGGGAGTCCTCCCTGGAAAACTGGCCAATAACCCTTAACTAACACCAATAAAAGAAAAACCGGTTGTGTGGCTGTTATCACACTGCTATTTGAGGGAGCTTGCTGTATTTAAATGGACTGCCGTGTTTGTTTTCCTTTAGGGAAAATGAAACAAGATATGGCATTGGCTCTTTCTTTACTATATAGTAAAATCAGATGCAAAGTCAGATGAAGTAAAATCAGATGCAAAGTCAGATGAAGTAAAATCAGATGCAAAGTCAGATGAAATAAAATCAGATGCAAAGTGTTTTCTGAACTGGAGTTGGAATATTTGAACTCGGAAGAAGGTCTGGATAATTTATTAAACTTCATGGGTAAGATTTATCAAAAGGATTACTTATTAAGTGCATATGAAGCCTGGTCAGAACTTAATAGATTTTGGAAATCAGAGGATATTCCTATTGAACAGTGTGTGATGGAATTTAGTAAACTATATAAAAAGCTGCAAAAACACTGCCTGGAATTTCCACAGTCCATGTTGGCATTTAAGTTACTGGACTGTGCTAAAGTTACCAATATGGATCGGCTCCTGGTTCTGACAAGAGTTAAGTTTGCAGATAATAATACCTTATTTGATCAAATGTCAGAGGCCTTAAAGTTTTTAGGGAAAACATTCTATCGCTACGGCTTTTATGACACAAATGGGTCAGTCAGCAACAAAAGAATGCGGAATATACACTGTTAACAGGATGGCAAGATCGTACGAGCACAAGCAGGCTATGAGAGTATGGCAGAAGATTGGGACCCAGAAATTATGAGAACAGAAACTCCTTTAATACCCTATAGCAGGAGGAAGGATATGGAGAATGGTAACAGAAAAATTAACTCCAGAAATGGCCAGGGTGTGATAAATTGGTGTTTTTGGTGTGACTCTATATTTAATTATGCTTTCAACTGTCCGAAACGATTTAATAGAGTGTTTGAAGCTACACATGACAGGCATTGTTCCATTAATGAGAAGTTTTACTCTTGTAATGAGAGTTTTGGTTGCCGAGTCCTTTATTTGTGCAGTATGAGACAGTGGCTGCATGTCGACCGTGTGTGGAATTGACTGTTAAAATGTCACCTGGACACTTTAAATCGGAACAAGATTAAAGAATTTGAAAGTTCCAAAAGTTTCAGGTTTGGGGATGATAATATCCTGAAGTCACTGAAAAGAGTAGTGATGCTTTGGAATATTGCCAGAGTGAATCATTTCATTAGCACAGATGTTGTGTCAGGTGAGATCCTTTGCTTCTGAGTAGACCATCGATGAAGAAAGCACAGGTGAAACTGGATATAGAAAATGATAAGGCAACAATTTTGAAAAAACGGTGGACACTATTGTATTCCGTTAGTGACAAATATCAGGTAAAGAGGTTAAGGAAGTGTTATTAACATCCAGAAATGGGCCGTTAGCCGATAAAAAGCTCACTGTATTGAAGCTGCATCGGCAATTTGCGCATCCATCTCCTCAGAGCCTGAAAAATGTATTAAAGGATGCAGGGGTAAGAGATGAAGACTATACTAAACTGATAGAACAGGCCAGTGATCGGTGTGAGGTTTGTAGCAAGTACAGAAGCACACCGTGACCGATAGTAACTCTACCCTTGGCCAGGGATTTTAACGACATTGTGGCCATGGACCTTAAGATCTGGGATGAAGCAAACAATATATTTATTTTGCACTTTGTAGGTTTAGTGACCAGATTTAGTCAATCAACCATTGTACGTAGTAAAGAAAAGAGAGTAATTCTGGATTAGATCATGGAAAAATGGATAGGGACAGGAATGGGGCCACCAGCAAAATACCTTACAGACAAATGGGAGGGGGGGGGGAATTTACTAATGATGAGTTTTGGGATATGTGTGAAAACATGAATATCATAGTCATGAATACGACTGCAAAAAGCCCATTTAGTAATGGTGTGTGAGAGAAACCATGCAGTAATAGATGAGATGCTCTGGAAAATTTTGGCAGATAGACCAAATTGCAAGTTAAATTCAGCCTTAGCATGAGTGGCACATGCAAAGAATTTGTTGCAGATGGTTGGGGGCTGTAGTCCCTATCAATTACTATTTGGTAGAAATCCTAAAATTCCATCCATTTTGAATGACCAGCCTCCAGCTTGAGAAGGGACTACAATTAGCTCTGCCTTTGCTGAGCATTTAAATGCACTGCATAAAAGTAGAAGAGCATTTTTGGAAGCAGAAGTCTCTGAAAGAATTCACAGAGCTTTAAGGCACAATGTACGGCCATCAGATACTGTTTTTCAGTAAGGAGAAATAGCACACTATAAGAGAGACAATTTTGATAAATGGAAAGGCCTGGGGAAGGTTATAGGCATAGATGGCAAAACAATTGTTTTGCAACATGGTAATCAGAATGTTAGGGTACATTCATCAAGGATAATGGGTACAGATTACAAACTTGTGAATTTGGAAAGAGTAGATGAACATGATGAGGAACCAGGGTCATCTGATACTCACGTGTTACAAAACTGAGGACCAGTTAACTGAAATAGATAGGATACCTATAGAGGAACGCAATACTTCTGATGAACTAGAACAGGCCATTTTTCCAAAAGGAAAACTGCCAAAAGTTGATACAAAAGTGATATACTTGCCTGAAGGGTCCAGTCAATGGAGGGATGCAACTGTCATTAGTAGAGCAGGGAAGGCAAGTATAAACACTGGTTGAATATATAGAATACAGTGGAGGCCATCAAGACCATGGATTGGGAACACAAAGTTCAAATGTGGAGAGCACAGAAACGTAGCGCCAGTTCAGATAGTAAGTCCAATAGTGAACGTGGTCACAGGAAGAGATCGAGAACGATTGAAAGAACATCCCACAGCAGGATGGAAAGATCAAGCAGTCGTAGTACAGAACGAGATATCATGCGGGATAGGGGGCGCAGCTTGACAAGGTCTCGGAATATGGGTAAGACTGCAAATGCTACTAGAAGTAGAGGCCCACATGCTCATGAAATTTTGGTGACTTCCAATAAATTAGATGAAAAAGTTATAAAAGATGCCAAACAACTAGAACTGCATAGTTGGAGTGAATTTGGGCTATACATGAAGGTACCAGATAGGGGACAAAGAGCTCTATTTCACGGGTGGATTTGCACAGAAAAGGTGCTTCCCCATGGAACATATAAGGCAAAGGCCAGGCTTGTGGCAAAGGGATTTGAAGAAAATTTAGACCAGAATTTAAGGATGGATTCACCTACAACAGGAAAGGTTATTCTGAGGATTTTCTTGGCTCTGTTAGCTAAAAGGCATAGGAATGCAAATCTATAGATACAAAAGCCGCCTTTTTGCAGGGGCATCAGCTTCAGAGAGACATTTTTCTCCATCCTCCTAAAGGGGCAGCTAACGCTGAAAGGCTACTCTGGAAGTTAAATAAATGTGTAAATGGGCTAAATGATGCATCTAGAGTTTGGTATTTTTCAGTAAGGTCAGTTTTGTTAAAGCTGTTGGCAGTTGAAAGCAAATCCTGTGATGTTTTACTGGTACTATGAAGAAAATCTTTCTGGTATCTTTATGATCCATGTCGATTTTTTTGTGGGGTGGTAGTAGTGATTTCAAAGCTATAGCAATCTCTGGGCTGAGGAAGGAATTCAAGGGTTGCAAGTTAGGCTTCAGGTGCTTTCAAATATATTGGGCTGGAAATTGGACAAACTGAGTCAGGTATCACTTTACATCAGCAATCTTATTTGGAGAGTATCAGCCCAGTAGCAATTAATCGTGGTAGGCTTCGCAAAAGAACGCGGTGGTTTCTAAGACGGAAAAAGAGGAACTCCGCAATTTGGGCAACTGAATTGGCTAGGTAGACAGATCAGACCGAACGTTAGTTTTGAGGTCCTGGAGTTGAATACAAAAATGAATGATCCTGTGATGGAAGACAAAATGGGAGCAAACAAAACATTAGCCAAACTAAAAATGCAGGAGTGTGTTTTGAGGTTCCCGTTTTTGGGTGATCTTAAGCACCTGAAACTCATAGTTTATAGTGACGTATCCTATGCCAATTTATGTGATGGGTTCTCAAGCACGGGAGGTTTTATAATATTTCTTTTGTAGGAAAATGGAAAATGTTACCCCCTTGTGTGGGAAACAAAGAAAATAAGGAGAGTGACACTAAGCCTTGTAGAGGCAATGGATATATCCCAGGTATTAACAGAAATTTTGGGGTTAGGGGATTTGGGTAAAATACAATAAGTCCCTGTGTGAAGATGTGCACTCCACAAAATGTAAATGAGAAAAAGTTGAGGATCGACATAACCAGCTTAAAGCAGATGCTGGACAAAGGGGAAATATCAAACAATAAATAGGTCGATAGTAGCTATCAGTTATCCAATTGTTTTACTAAGAGAGGGGCTAGTTAAAGAAACTTTTGGACGTTATTAAGGAAGGGCGTATCGTTCTGTGAATGTATGTTTTTTTCTTCAAGAAATGTATTTTTAAAGAAAGGAAGGGGAAATAGAGTGTTTTGTGTTTTCTGCTTTTCTGTGGAAAACAATATTCATCAAAATTTCTTTTTATCCAAGGGGAGACTGTTAGGAATGGGTTAACGGACCTTCCAATAAAGTCCTAATTTGATGTCAATTATTCAATAGAAGTCACAGATACATAAGGTGGCACTGTTTGTTGGTGGAGATTTGTGTGTAGAGTTGGATCAAAGAAATAAAGGTATTTTATGAAGAAGCAGAACTTGTGTCTCTTTTACTCTACAGCAACCGAGAGGCTCAATCACTGATGGCATCCATATAGCCACCTATGGAGCCTGTTTCTGCTCCTCTACTGCTACTATCACTACCATTCGCCTTCCACTCCCTAATTGAATTTTCCAGGTTGTGTGTACGCTGTGCTGGTGCTGATATTAGATAGATGATGCAGGGTGATGTGAACTGGCTAGTTCTTGGCCATAGATGCTAGTATCAGACTCCATCTTCAACCTAAGATGACAGGTTGACCAGGGGTGGGAAATAAACATCCTGCATATTCAGTATTTAGAAAGAACAGACACTGAAGAAAAGATGGTGGAGCTGCATTGTTAGTTAAAGAGGAAATTAATGCAACAGTGAGGATGGATTTTGGCTCCAACAATGTGGAATCTGAATGGGTAGAGCTGAGAAACACTAGGGGAAAAGACATTTGTATATAGACCCCCAGTTTGTATGCCTCTTCCTGGGGTCCAATACTATTTCTAATTTCCCTTGTAAGCCATGGTTTGGCCATCTTTCCCATTTTATTTTTGTGCTAAACAGGAATAAACAGTTGTTGCAGTTCCCTCTATGCACTCTTCGAACGTTTGCCATTGCCTATCCACCGTCATCTCTTTTAGAAACGTTTCCCAATCCAACTCGCACCTCATCATCGTAATTTCCTTTATTAAGATTCAGGATCGTAGTCTCGGAATCAACTACTTTACTCTCCATCTTGATGAAGAATTCTATCATACTGTAGTGGTGATGTTGGGAATGACATTGAACAGGAAATTAGACACATGTGGTAAAGGAATATCTGTAATTATGGGTGACTTTAATCTGCATATAGACTGGGCAAATCAAATTAGTCAGAAAATCTTAAGAGGAGGAACTCTTGGGAGTGTGTATGGGATAGTTTTCTGGACTCAGACATTGAGGAACCAACTAGACAACAGGCCATCCTACACTGGATACTGTATAATGAGAAAGGAATAATTGGCAATCTAGTTGTGTGAGACTCCTAGGGATTAGTGACAATAATATGATAGAATTCTTCATCAAGATGGAGAGTAACGTAGTTGATTCCGAGACTAGGGTCCTGAATATTAATAAAGGAAATTACGATGATGAGGTGTGAGTTGGATTGGGAAACGTTACTTAAAGGGATGACGGTGGATAGGCAATGGCAAACATTCACAGAGTTCATAGAGGGAACTGCAACAACTGTTTATTCCTGTTTAGCACAAAAATAAAATGGGAAAGATGGCCAAACCATGGCTTACAAGGGAAATTAGAAATAGTATTGGATCCAAGGAAGAGGCATACAAACTGGCCAAGAAAAAAAGCAAAACTGAGGATTGGGAGAAATTTAGAATTCGGCAGAGGAGGACTAAGAAGGGGAAAATAGAGTAAGTTTGCCGGGAACATAGAAACTTTTACAGTCAGTTTTTATAGGTATGTGAAGAGAAAAAAAGTGGTGAAGACAAATGTAGGTCCCTCATAGTCAGAAATTTATAATGTGGAACAAAGAAATGGCTGACCAACTAAATACGTACTTTGGTTCTTTCTTCACAAAGGAGGACGCAAGTAAGATATCAGAAATGTTGGGGAACATGGTGTTTAGTGAGAGGGAGAAACTAAAGAAGATCAGTATTAGTAGAGAAATGGTGTTGGGGAAAATGATGGGATTGAAGGCCAATAAATCCCCAAGGCCTCATACTCTACATTCCAGAGTACTTGAGGAAATGGCCCTCGAGATAGTGGATGCATTGGTGGTCATCTCCCAAGATTCTAAAGACTCTGGAATAGTTCCTACAGATCGGAAAGCAGCTAATATAACCCCACTATTTAAAATGGGAGGAAGAGTAAAAACAGAATTATAGACAAGTCAGCCTGATGTCGGTAGTGGGGAAAATTCTAGAATCCACTATCAAATATTTTATAGAAGAGTACCTGGAAAACTGAAAACACCTGAAGAATCGGACAGAGTCAGCATGGATTTACAAAAGGGAAATCATGCCTGATAAATCTACTCGAGTTCATCAGGGATATAACTAGTAGAGTTGATAATGGGGAGCGAGTGGGTGTGATTTATTTGGACTTTCAGAAGGCTTTCGACAAAGTCCCACAAAAGAGATTGGCATGTGAAATTACAACGCATGGGATTGGGGGTAGTTGATTGAGATGGATAGAAAACTGGTTTGCAGGTAGGAAGCAGAGTAGAAATAAAGGTGTCTTTTTCCGAATAGTGACTAGTGGGGTACCGCAGGGATCAATGCTAGGACCCCAGCTATTCACGATGTATATTGATATTTTAGATGAGGGAACTAAATGTAATATTTCCAAGTTTGCAGTGACACAATGCTGGGTGGGAGGGTGAGCTGTGAGGAAGATGCAGAGATCCTGCATTATGATTTGGACTAGTTGAGTAAGTGGGCAAATGCATGGCAGATGCAGTATGATATGGATAAGTATGAAGTTATCCACTTTGGTAGCAAAAACAGGAAGGCGGATTATTATCTGAATAGCTATAAATTAAGAGAGGGGAATATACAATGAGACCTGGGTGTCCTTGTATACCAGTCACTGAAAGTAAGCATGCAGGTGCAGCAAGTAGTAATGAAAGCAAATGGTATGTTGGCTTCCACAGCGAGAGGATTGAGGTACAGGAGCAGAGATGTCTAAGGCCACACCTGGAATATTGTGTGCCGTTTTGGTCTCTGTATCTGAGGAAGGATGTCCTTGCTGTAGAGGGAGTGCAGCAATGGGTTACCAGACTGATTCATGGGATGGTAAGACTGACGTATGAGGAGTGGTTGACACAAAGCTGAGTGGGAAGGTGAGCTGTGACCAGGATGCAGAGATCCTTCAATGTGATTTGGACAAGTTGAGTGAATGGGCAAATAAATGCGAGATGCAGTATAATTTGAATAAATGTGGAGGTTTCCACTTTGGTAGCAAATATGGGAAGGCAGATTACTATATGAATGGCCATAAATTAGGAGAGGGGAATATGCACCGAGACCTGGGTGTCCTCTTACATTAGTCACTGAAGGTAAGCATGCAGGTGCAGCAGACAGCAAAAAAGGCAAATGGTATGTTGGCCTTCATAGCAAGAGGATTCAAGTACAGCAGTAGGGATGTCTTGCTGCAATTATACAGGTCCATGCTGAGGCCATACCTGGAATATTGTGTACATTTTTGGTCTCCTTGCCTGAGGAAGGATGTTCTTGTTCTAGATGGAGTGCAGAGAAGGTTTCCTAGGATGGCAGGTCTTGCATATAAGGAGTGATTGAGTCAGTTAGGATTATATTTGCTGGAGTTCAGAAGAATGAGAGGGAGATTGCATAGGAACCTATAAAATTCCAACAGAACTAGACAGGGTAGATGCAGGAAGGATGTTTCTGATGGTCGGGATGTCCAGAACCAGGGTTCTTAGCCGAAGGATACAGGGTAAACCTTTTAGGACTGAGCTAAGGAGAAATTTCTTCACCCAGAGAGTGGTCAACCTGTGGAATTCGCTACCACATAAAACAGTTGAGGCCACAACATTGTATGTTTTCAAGAAGGAGTCAGACAGGGCAGAATTCTCCCTAAAAAAATTAAAATGTCAAATTGGCAGGAAAACTGAAGTAATTCATGCTGGTTTTTTCAGTGGGAGTTCGGATAGAACCTCCCACGCTCTGTGCAATGCAGAGGCCACCAGTATGAATATCTTTAGATTTCAGGGGGCAGGGCCTATTCCCATCTAGGAGGCTGAAACCAGCTGGATTCTGCGCATATGCAGTGGCCCCGAACTGTCAGCCTCCCGTTTGCTGGCCAGCTTGATCACTGGCCAGCCCGAGACCCTCGCAGTGCTGCCCCCAGCCCCCCACGATCCAAATGGCAGAGTGACAGCGGGAACCCTCTCCCCACTAATCGCCCCCTTGGCACTGCCTCATGCCTGATGGGCGGTGCCAAGGTGTCCCCTGGGCATGGGCACTTTGCCCAGCGGGGCAGTGCCGGGGGCACGGTCTGGCACAGCCTGGGTATCCATGCCCAGGGGACACCACCCTCCACCACCCGACGCCTTGGGTAGCTCCGATTACCTCCACTTCACTCCAGTGGGGTCGTCCCAACAGTTCCCCAAAAGTGGGATACTCCTGGCAGGGTGGGACAGGCTAGCAGGCCCGGAGAATTCAGTCCTGGGCCCGCTAATTACATTAAGAACAGATTTAAAATATATTAAAATGACTTACCTCGTCTTCCTGCTGGTTTGCAGCACAGATCTGATAGCGCCAGAAATCTGAGTTGGGAGATGCACTCATGCGGGAATGCAAGCGCGAATTCCGCGCATGCCCGGCTGCAAGTTTCTCCCACCCCACTGCGCTAGAAAATGAGCATGGCAGGGTGAGAGAACTGCCCCCATAGTTCTTGGGGCAAAGAGGAGCAAAGGATACGCGGGGGGAAGGAGTTCGATGATGTGCCATGATCATGATGAATGGTGGAACAGGCTCAAAAATTCCTGCCCCTATTTTCTATTTTCTTCTGACAACCAAACAGCCAATGCTTGAACGTTTGCTCTCATCCAGGCTTTTCAAGTTTAAGAATTTTCATGACTCTTCACCAATGGAAGAACCATTCTGTGGTTCTTCCACTTCATTGATAGCAGTATCAAGTAGAGTTACTCAGAAGTGTCTGCTGTAGTGAGGCCATGATGCAAGGGAGTGAAAACACCAGAGAGCACTTACTATTCCCAGTTGGGCAGAACTGAACTGCATGATGCTGAGAAGTGTTACATAAAATCCTATCTGGAGGCAGCAAGTGAAAGACTGCAGCATGAAAGCAAGGAACAATGTGCGAGGTGGCCAATAAGGAATACACCTATCTCTTTTAATAATGTTATAACCGTTAGTTTGTTTTTAGTTGTGGCAGAGATGACAGGAGAAAAGTGTTTTATGTAAAATTTGTAGCGCAGAAACAGGCCATTTGGCCCAACTGGTCTATGCTGGTATTTATGCTCCAAACTAACCTCCTCCCACCAGATTTATCTACCCCTTTGCATTGAAAGTGCTTGATTGACCTTTGTCTCTCCAGCAAGAACATAGAACATAGAACAGTACAGCACAGTACAGGCCCTTCGGCCCTCAATGTTGTGCCGAGCTTAGTTCGAAACCAAGATCAAGTATATCCCACTCCCTATCATTCTGGTGTGCTCCATGTGCCTATCCAATAACCGCTTGAAAGTTCCTAAAGTGTCCGACTCCACTATCACAGCAGGCAGTCCATTCCACACCCCAACCACTCTCTGAGTAAAGAACCTACCTCGGACATCCCTCCTATATCTTCCACCATGAACCTTATAGTTATACTCCCTAGTAACAGTTACATCCACCCAAGGAAATAGTCTCTGAACGTCCACTCTATCTATCCCCCTCATCATCTTATAAACCTCTATTAAGTCGCCTCTCATCCTCCTCCGCTCTAAAGAGAAAAGCCCTAGCTCCCTCAACCTTTCCTCATAAGATCTACCCACCAAACCAAGCAGCATCCTGGTAAATCTCCTCTGCACTCTCTCCAATGCTTTCACATCCTTCTTGTAGTGAGGTGACCAGAACTGCACACAATATTCCAAATGTGGTCTCACCAAGGTCCTGTATAGTTGCAGCATAACCCCATGGCTCTTAAACTCAAATCCCCTGTTAATAAACGCTAACACACTATAGGCCTTCTTCACGGCTCTATCACTTGAGTGACAACCTTCAGAGATCTGTGGATATGGACCCTAAGATCCCTCTGTTCCTCCACATTCCTCAGAACCCTGCCGTTGACCCTGTAATCCACATTCAACTTTGTCCTACCAAAATGAATGACCTTGCACTTATCAGGGTTAAACTCCATCTGCCATTTTTCAGCCCAGCTCTGCACCCTATCAATGTCTCTTTGCAGCCTACAACAGCCCTCCACCTCATCCACTACTCCACCAATCTTGATGTCATCAGCAAATTTACTGACCCATCCTTCAGCCCCCTCCTCCAAGTCATTGATAAAAATCACAAATAGCAGAGGACCCAGCACTGATCCCTGTGGTACACCGCTGGTAACTGGTCTCCAGTCTGAAAATTTTCCATCCACCACCACCCTCTGTCTTCTATGAGATAGCCAGTTACTTATCCAATCAGCCAAATTTCCCTCTATCCCACACCTCCTTACTTTCTTCATGAGGCGATTATGGGGAACCTTATCAAACGCCTTACTAAAATCCATGTATACGACATCAACTGCTCTACCTTCATCTACACACTTAGTTACCTCCTCAAAAAATTCTATCAAATTTGTGAGGCAAGACTTACCCTTCACGAATCCGTGTTGACTATCCCGGATTAAGCTGCATCTTTCCAAATGGTCATAAATCCTATCCCTCAGGACATTTTCCATTAACTTACCGACCACCAAAGTAAGACTAACCGGCCTATAATTACCAGGGTCATTCCTATTCCTTTCTTGAACAGAGGAACAACATTCGCCACTCTCCAGTCCTCTGGCACTATCCCCGTGGACACTGAGGACCCAAAGATCAACGCCAAAGGCTCTGCAATCTCATCCCTTGCCTCCCAAAGAATCCTAGGATATATCCCATCTGGCCCAGGGGACTTATCGACCCTCAGGTTTTTCAAAATTGCTAATACATCTTCCCTCAGCACATCTATCTCCTCCAGCCTATCAGCCTGTATCACACTCTCATCCTCAAAAACATGGCCCCTCTCCTTGGTGAACACTGAAGAAAAGTATTCATTCATCCCCTCCCCTATCTCTTCTGACTCCGTGCACAAGTTCCCACTACTATCCTTGACCGGCCCTAACCTCACCCTGGTCATTCTTTTATTTCTCACATAAGAGTAAAAGCTTTGGGGTTTTCCTTGATCCGTCCCGCCAAGGACTTCTCATGCTAGCTCTCCTAAGCCCTTTTTTTAGCTCATTCCTTGCTACCTTGTAACCCTCAAGTGACCCAACTGAATCTTGTTTTCTCATCCTTACATATGCTTCCTTTTTCCTCTTGACAAGACATTCAACCTCTTTTGTGAACCATGGCTCCCTCACTCGGCCATTTCCTCCCTGCCTGACAGGGACGTACCTATCAAGGACACGCAGTATTTGTTCCTTGAACAAGCTCCACTTTTCATTTGTGCCTTTCCCTGACAGTTTCTGTTCCCATCTTATGCTCCCTAATTCTTGCCTAATCGCATCATAATTACCCCTCCCCCAATTATAAACCTTGCCCTGCCGTATGGCCCTATCCCTCTTCATTGCAATAATGAAAGACACTGAATTGAGGTCACTATCTCCAAAGTGCTCTCCCACAAGCAAATCTAACACTTGGCCCAGTTCATTACCCAGTACCAAATCCAATGTGGCCCCACTTCTTGTCGGCCTATCCACATATTGTGTAAGGACACCCTCCTGCACACACTGCACAAAAACTGCCCCATCCGAACTATTCGACCTATAAAGGTTCCAATCAATATTTGGAAAGTTAAAGTCACCCATGACAACTACCCTGTGACCTCCACACCTATCCATAATCTGCTTTGCAATTTCTTCCTCCACATCTCTCCTTTCCTATTTCTAACTTCAGCCCATATTACCTCAGTAGGCAGATCCCCCTCAAACTGCCTTTCTGCAGCCGTTAAACTATCCTTGATTAACAATGCTACTCCTCCACCTCTTTTACCACCTTCCCTACTCTTACTGAAACATCTATACCCTGGAACTTCCAACGACCATCCCTGTCCCTGTTCTAACCATGTCTCCATAATGGCCACAACATCGTAGTCCCAAGTACCAATCCACGCTCCAAGTTCACCTACCTTATTCCGGATGCTCCTTGCATTGAAGTAGACACACTTCAACCCACCTTCCTGTCTGCCGGTACACTCCTGCGACCTTGATATCCTCCTCAGTACCTCACTACACTCAACACTGACTTCTGGACTACAGCTCATTTTCCCATCCCCCTGACAAGGATCCCCCTGAGCAAAGATCCTTTCAAATAAACGCTCAACTTACCGGGTGATCGAGGTCCAGGTCTGGGTCAAAATTTGTAACTAATTGATGGCACCTGTCCAAATCCGATAACTTTTTTGGAAACCAATGAACTAGAGGCAAAAATAGAGAAAAAAATGGATAAATATCTGTAGCACTGCACTGCATCGAGAAGCCCTGTGCTGTAGGAACCTGAATATTATTGATGGCGATCACTTTACACAGAGCCAGTAACGGAGAGAATAACTCAGCAGTATTTTTAAATGAAAACCCAGCATGAAAACAGAGGCACTAAGTAAGGGAGAGGTAATGTAGCTTGTTACCAATGTGTACCTGGACCTATACTACTTGTCTCAATGAATATCCCACATGGAATGTGGTGGATTCAGAGTCATTGAATGAATGGAATTATCAGCAACATCAGAGACACAGCAGTTAATGTTGTTTCATCTTTTCTTGGTGCAATTTCAGAATACATGCTAGGCATAAACTCTGCTTTAGTGCATGAGGATAGATGGGAAGGATTGCTACCGAGGTTTTTCAGTCTCTCAGTTTTCCAATATGTTACATAAGTGCTTAGAAATGTGTGGGTTTGGAGTGTCTACTGGAATATGCATATTGACAGGAGTCGGTTTATTATATTGTATAGAGCATGTATTTCAAATAGTATAATTGAAAGAATATATATATCTCATGCACATATAGAATCTATGATTAATATTGCTTAAAATCGAAACAAAAAACAAATGGAATAAATTAGTACATGACATAAAGCACAAGAAAAGCCTGGCAGTGTGTCAGCTTAGCTCAGTTTGTAGCATTCTGATCTCTAAGTCAAAGAGACGTGTGATCAAGAACTAGCCCAGGATCTGAATATATTAACTGCTGACATTTCAGTGCAGTACTGAGAGAGTGCAGCACTGTCAATGGATGGAGTCTCAATATGTCTGTTTCAAGTGGGAAATTAAAGATCCCATGTAGTTTGAGGAAGAATCAGGTCACCTGGATAACATTCTTCCATCAACTAACAGCAGAAACAGATTAACCTGGAATTCACCTTGTTGTTGTCTGTGGTCATTGTCCAGCTCACTGACCAGAACATTATACTGCAATTCAGGTCATAGAGACATAGAGGAGTCGCAGAGTCATAGAGGTTTACAGCATGGAAACAGGCCCTTCGGCCCAACTTGTCCATGCCGCCCTTTTTTTTTAAACCCCTAAGCTATTCGCAATTGCCTGCATTTGGCCCATATCCCTCTATACCCATCTTACCCATGTAACTGTCTAAATGCTTTTTAAAAGACAAAGTTGTACCCGCCTCTACTTCTACCTCTGGCAGCTTGTTCCAGACACTCACCACCCTCTGTGTGAAAAAATTACCCCTCTGGACACTTTTGTATCTCTCTAACCCTAACCCTAAACCTAACCTCTCACCTTAAACCTATGCCCTCTAGTTTTAGACTCCCCTACCTTTGGGGAAAGATGTTGACTATCTAGCTGATCTGTGCCCCTCATTATTTTATAGACCTCTATAAGATCACCCCTCTGCCTTCTTCACTCCAGAGCAAAATAAAAGCAGTCTATCCAGCCTCTCCTTATAACTCAAACCATCAAGTCCTGGTAGCATCCTAGTAAATCTTTTCTGCACTCATTCGAGTTTAATAATATCCTTTCTATAATAGGGTGACCAGAACTGTACACAGCATTTCAAATGTGGCCTTACCAATCTCTTGTACAACTTCAACAAGACGTCCCAACTCCTGTATTCAATGTTCTGACCAATGAAACCAAGCATGCTGAATGCCTTCTTCACCACTCTGTCCACCTCTGATTCCACTTTCAAGGAGCTATGAACATTTACCCCTAGATCTCTTTGTTCTGTAACTCTCCCCAACGCCCTACCATTAACTGAGTAAGTCCTGCTCTCATTCAATCTACCAAAATGCATCACCTCACATTTATCTAAATTAAACTCCATCTGCCATTCGTGAGCCCACTGGCCCAATTGATCAAGATCTCGTTGCAATTGGAGATAACTTTCTTCACTGTCCACTATGCCACCAATCTTGGTGTCATTGCTTTTCTCAACAGTAAATACTGATGAGAAATATTCATTTAGGATCTCACCCATCCCTTGTGGATCTGCACATAGATGACCTTGTTGATCCTTAAGAGGCCCGACTCTCTCCCTTGTTACTCTTTTGCCCTTTATGTATTTTTAGAAGCTCTTTGGTTTCTCCTTTGCCTTATTTGCCAAAACAATCTCGTGTCCCCTTTTTGCCCTCCTGATTTCTCTCTTGACCCTACTCCTACACCCTCTATACTCTTCAAGAGATTCACTTGATCCCAGCTGCCAATGCAAGTCATGTGTCTCCTCCTTCTTGACCAGGGCCTCAATATCTCGAGTCATCCAGGGTTCCCTACTTCTGCCAGTCTTGCCCTTCACTCTAAGAGGAATGTGCTTACCCTGAACACTGGTTAACACACTTTTGAAAGCTTCCCACTTACCAGACATTCCTTTGCTTCCCAGAGACTCCCCCAATTAACTTTTGAAAGTTCCTGCCTGATACCATCAAAATTGGCCTTGCCCCAATTTAGAATTTTAACTTTTGGGCCAGACCTATCATTCTCCATAGCTATCTTAAAACTAATGAAATTATGATCACTGGTCCCAAAGTGATCCCCCACTAATACTTCTGTCACCTGCCCTTCCTTATTTCCTAAGAGGAGGTCATGTTTTGCCCCCTCTCTAGTCGAGCCATCTACAAACTGAATGAGAAATTCCTCCTGAATACACTCAACAAATTTCTCTCCATCCAACCCTGTAATACTATGGCTGTCCCAGTCAATGTTGGGAAAGTTAAAATCTCCTACTATTACCACTCTATTTTTCTTGGAGCTATCTGTAATCTCCTTACATATTTGCTCCTCAATTTCCTGCCAACTATTTGGGGGCCTATAGTACAACCCTATAAAAGTGATATCCCCCTTCTTATTTCTCAGTTCTACCTATATAGCTTCAGTGGCCGAACCCTTGGATATATCCCCTCTCAGTACGGCCGTGATGTTTTCCCTAATCAAAAGTACAACTCCCGCTCCTCCCTTACCTCCTGTTCTATCTTTCCTATAGCATCTGTACCCTGGAACATTGAGCTGCCAGTCCTGTCCCTCCCTTAGCTATGTTTCAGTAATTGCTGTAATATCCCAGTCCCATGTACCTATCTATGCCCTGAGTTCATCTGCCTTGCCCGTTAGGCCTCTTGCATTGAAATAAATTGAAGTTTAATCTGGACTTCCCTTGCTCTCTGTCTTGCTTTTGCCTGATCTATCTGGTACTAGGATTACTGACACTGCCTTTACTACTTAATGTGCTCTCTTTAACTTCTGTACTGTCTTCAAACAGTTGAAGCATTTGTGTGAAGAACCCTATGATATTCTTGAGAGTCACTGTGAAGCACTGGATCATTGCAATATCTTTAAAGACAACATTGCAGTTCTTATCATCCCAGTTTATCTTCAAGCCATCAGACCAATTGCAGCCTGCATCTCATTGATAGCCATAATGATCTGTTGTCTAATTTAGGAACCGTATTCAAAAAGTGCAGTAATACTACTGCCTGAGGTGGTTTCTTTAAATGCTCCAATTTTCTTTATAATTTTCCCACGTTGCCCCTCTCCTCCTGAAGGTGGTGATTCAAGCTGGGATGCACTTCCATGGGTGCATAGTTGGATTTTTTTCAAATAGATGTGGTAGTTCCACCAATGGCTTGGTGAAAGAAATAAAACATCTGATATGGTAGGAATCAACATCCTCTTTGATACTGAAAACACATGTCTGTCACCTAAACCTCCTACACCCAGCTCTGTAAAATCACTCATCTCTGCTATTGTTTCAGCTCACCCGTTGCTGAAATCATCAGTCACTTCTTTGTTATCTCTAGACTTGACTCTTCCAACGCACCCCAGGCTGGCCTGCCATTTTCTACCCTCTAAAAATTTGACCTCACCTCATAGGCTTCTGTCCATATTCTAACTCACACCAAGTCCTGTTCAACCATTAGCTCTGTACTCACTGATCTATATTGGCTCCTAGACCAGCATTGCCTTCATTTTGAAATGCTCCTCCTTGTTTCCAAATCCCTTGCTCTCCCTGAGTCTGTAATTTCCTCCAGCCATGCACCTTCCAAAATATCTGAGCTCCTTCAATTTTGACCCCTTGTCCTTTCCCAATTTTAATCCCTCCATCATTGGCAGTCATGCTTTTAGCCTAAACTCTGGAATTCCCTCTCTAATCCTCCGACTTCTCATTTCTCACTAATGACACTCCTTAAACCTTACTTCTGTGACCAGCTCACTTATCCTTATGGCTTATGTTGATTAATGTAAAATTTGGATGGATAACTCTCCTGTGAGGTGCTGCGGGACATTCTCCAATATTAAAGGTACTATAAAAAAATGCATGTTGCTGTCACTGTTGCTATTGAGAACTGCACGTCATAAAGGTCCAGACCAATCCTTTGTCTCTGCTGAGTTTGCTGATCTCTGGGACAGCAGTTGAGGTGCACAGTCATTTTCAACTATGAAGGGTAAAAAAGAATAATCCAGTGTTCCTGCTCCTGATTGATAGGCTATTTCCACACTCACCCTTTCCCCCTGTAATATCCTGCTGGATTTGATAGGACTCAGCTACGATAGCAACTGTTAAGACTCACAATAACCAGTTGGATATGTGTCCTGGGGCAATCTGTAACCATGGAACTGTATTCCAGCATGAAACAATTTCTTTGACAGAGGACAAAATCAAATGAAAACCCAAAAAGAAATGGGCTCAGTATAGAGAGCATGACAGGATAATGATCACTGCTATTCACTGAAGGGAGAAGTATTGGACTTGCACAGCTGTAGAGAAACACACAATAGCCAAAGGAAAAGGTTTCATTCTTACATTTCTCTTCTTTTGTTGTCTTTACATCTTCAGCAACTCTTTTCAAGGAACTGAGCAAGGTGCTGATATCTGAACTGTTTGTTTCACAACGGATGAAGAATTCCAAAACTTCTTTTTCTTTAGATTTTCTGGATGGTCTTGTTTCAATGTGGTGTATTTGAGCTTCAAAAGTCTATAGGAAAGGATAAGGAAAATATATGTTTACATTATATAATTATACTTAACATTAGAAAATCCAGAATAAGAAAAAGTCACTTTGCAAACTGAACCTCATCCATCCAGATGCCGTGTAAGATTATTCTATTTCAGATCCCACTTCCCACTGATCTCCTACCTTCGGTAACACAGAGCTTCTTCCAAATGACTCAAAGTAAACAGTGATGATATCTCTTTTACCATTGATCCCATACTCTGCATATTTCAGTTCAGCTGCTTCTTAAAGATATTTCAAATTAACCCTGATCAACGACCCTCTCTGGAAGCTTGGGCCTCACATAAAATATCAAAGATTATTTTTTAACCTCTCCCCTTGCCTGAGGTTTGTGATTTTTACACTTAAGCCTTTCTTCATAAATTAGTCCCCAAAACCTGGAGATCATCCTGGTCATTGTTCCCTGAATCCTCACTGATGGATCTTCATCTTTTCTGAGATATGGTGAACAAAATTTGATAGAACATTCCAGAATTGGTCCCATCAATGGCAAAGTTAAAGGTGATCTGAACACTAACAGACTTGTCAAGAAACATTTCTGTGGAAATATCCAAACATTTTCCCCATTTATAGTTTTTCTTAACTATTCTGATGAATTTTCAATTTATATCACTGGTTTATCACTTTTTTCAAAATTAGTGATTCTCCTATGATGTTGTTCATGATCAAATGACATGCTAGTTTATAAATATCGGAGTGTTACACAGGTGGTTTCAATCATATGGTCAGCATGAAGGGATAGCACTCATGAAACCTCATCTGGCTCACTCATGTCCTTGAGAGAAAGAAAGTTGTCTTCTTTACCCAGTCTAGCCTATATGTGACTCCAGACTCACCGCAATATGCCCAACTTTTAAATACTCGAGTTTAAGCTACTCGAGTGCACTTAGAAATGGACAATAAATGTTAGCTTTGTAAGTGACATTCAAATCGTGTGAATGGCCAATGTAACGCACAATGTAGTCTTCTATGGGTATAGTTTTTAAATCATGTTTAGACTACAAAGTATATTGCTGTTAAGTAAATACTGAATGATTTTATTCAATGATCAATTACCTTGCAAACTGGAGACGGGAACCTGGTCTTTACATACAAAGAACAAAGAACAATACAGCACAGGAACAGGCCCTTTGGCCCTCCAAGCCCGCGCCGCTCCCTGGTCCAAACTAGACCATTCTTTTGTATCCCTCAATTCCCACTCCGTTCATGTAAAAGACTTGTGGAAATTGGAGCTCTAAGTTCTGTTCCTGAAGTGCTTTTATTTCAAAATGTCAACTTATGAGTTTTTGTAGGGTTTTAAATTGTGATGCAGCAATTTACATTAGACATCATGTGACAAGCATAGGTAAGGCTTTCATGCTATAGATAGGTAGACATCCCTTCCTCAGGAAATTGTGTGGCTGGGGTTGTGTGGGTACAATGAAGTACTTTGAAGCACACAGAGCTACCAGTAACAGCAACAAGATGATGTCTCAATAATCTGCTTTTTTAGTGACATTGATTACAGGACAAATATTGGCCAAGATTTTGTGGGAACTCCTCTCCTCTCCTTTGAATTGAGTAATGGGATCTTTTAGATGTACCTGAAAGGCAAATGAAGTCTCTTAACATCTCATCCAAAAGTTAGTGTAGATCTTGTGCTTATGTGGAACGTAAATCCACGACCCTCTGACTCTAAGACATGAGTGCTACACTTGAGCTAACAGCTATAATTTGCTCAGTCCATTGAATGTGACATTACAGCAAGTGTGGCACTGGCAGTATGATATGACAGATAAAATGTTTTGATGGGTGAATGGATGGAAACTGAATCGGCTTTTAGTGATTCTTTTGAAAGCGTTTTTAAAAACTCCGAGATTGAACATTGCATTGTGATGAATACAATATACTGACACTAAAGAATAATAGACACAAGCCAGTATTCTCAGTGAGATGTCGAAGACATCAGAAAGCACTCCACCAAAGTTTCACCAGTTTATAACCAGTGCTTGAGACCTGAAATGTGATTGTAAATTCGAAATCACTCTGGGATATGCATGTATTTTCTGTACAATGGATAGATTCTGAAGTTGTATCGGTGAATCGATTCAGAGTTTAAATCAATATTACTTTTGCAGACAGCCACGATCACTGATCATTAACCAGTCAAGGTGGTCATGGTAACAAATGCCACAGGATTACCAATTTTACCATGCTCAATATAAGGTTTTTGCCATCATCAATGTTCTCCCTCCACTATCAAAACACTCAAGAAGCTCAACACCATCCAGGACAAAGCAGCCCACTTGATTGACACCCCATCCATAAACATTCACTCCTTCCACCACCAGCGGACATTGGCAGCCATGTATACCATCTACAAGATTACACTGCAGAAACTCACCAAGGCTCTTTTGATAGCAGCTTCCAAACCCATGACACCTATCAGCTTGAAGGACAAGGACAACAGACACATGGGCACATCAACATCTGGAAGTTCCCCTCCAAGTTATTCACCATCCTGACTTGCCATTTTTTTCACTGCAACTGGATCAATACCCTGGAACTCTCTCAGTGTGAGTGTACCTGCACCACATGGACTGCAGTGGTTCAGGAAGACAGCTCATCATTACCTTTGCAAGGGAAATTGGGGATAGGCAATAAATGCTGGCCAAGCCAGTGATGCCCATATCTCATGAACAAATTAAAAAATACTCTGGCTATGTAAGTGCTGGCCACCTGCTGGTGTTTTATCTTTGTGGTTGTTTTTCTTGCGAAAAACATTTGATCCCAAGGAGCATCATGACTGATCCCATCCTGTCCTCACCTGCCACCCAGTCCATGGGGAATTATTAAATCATGATCAGGATTTGGATTTTTTTCCTGTCCCTCAGGTTGCTAAACCAGTTGTTCTGCCCTCATTGCTCTCCTGGCTGAGATTAGCCAGTGCAACAAATATCATGGGATTTTCTGGGCTCTGAAGAATTATGTGATATGCTTAATCCCCACACCATAAACCAGCAAAACCTTATGAAGTACTTTGATTTGATTTGATTTATTATTGTCACATGTATTAACATACAGTGAAAAGTATTGTTTCTTGCGCGCTATACAGACAAAACATACCGTTCATAGAGAAGGAAACAAGAGAGTGCAGAATGTAGTGTTACAGTCATAGCTAGGGTATAGAGAAGGATCAACTTAATGCAAGGTAAGTCCGTTCAAAAGTCTGACAGCAGCAGGGAAGAAGCTGTTCTTGAGTCGGTTGGTATGTGACCTCAGACTTTTGTATCTTTTTCCCCAACGGAAGAAGGTGGAAGAGAGAATGTCCGGGGTGCGTGGGGTCCTTAATTATGCTTAAGGGTATTATAGGATGTTGTAGGACTTTCGGACACCGATTGCCAATTACATAATGTACATTATATATGCTCAATAAACTATAGTTTGCACTGCTTCACCAATTAGGATGTAACATAATCAGTTTTAAAGCCATTTTTCTTATGTTACAGAACCATCTTGCTCAGTTCCTGCACCGTAAGCTTAAGGTTGTAAGAAATGTTAGCAGGAGTAGACCATATGGCCCATTGAGCCTGCTTGGTCATTCAATATGATTATGGCTGATCTTCGCCATCAACTCCATTTTCCCACCTGCTCCGCATATTTCTTAATTCCCTGATACCACAATATTTCTTTCCCAGCCTTAAATGTATTCAATGATGGAGCATCCATAACCTTCTTGAGTAGAGAATTCCAAAGATTCACATCCCTTTGAGTGAAGTAATTTCTCCTCATCTCAGTCCTAAATGATTGTCTCCTTGTCCAGAAACTTTGCCCCTGTGTTTTAGACTCTCCAACCAGAGGAAACAATCTCTCAGCATCTACCCTATCAAACCCCTTCAGAATTTTGTAGCTTTCAATGAGATCACCTCTTATTCTTCTAAAGTTAAGAGAATATAAGCCCAATTTACTCAGCCTCTGATCACAGGACAACCCCCTCATCCCAGGGACCAATTGAGTGAATATTGGCCTCCAATGTATTGCCTCCAATGTATTGGCCTCCAATTTGAATATAGCCTCCAATGTAAGTATATCCTTTAAATGTGATCATTTCATTTTATTAACTATTTAAAGGATGAACTAAAAAACAAGAATCTGGGAGTGAGCAGACACCAATAAGTTTAATTTCAGCATTCTGCTGCTATTGACACTGAAGTTGATTGTTGCTAGACTAGAACATAAGTGTTATTCTTGCTGCCGAAAGCTCTGGCTGAATCTCCCCAAAAAATTCTAAGTGTCAAATTCTCAAAAAATCTGAAGTAAATCCTGCTGGTTTTTTCAGCAGGACTTTCAAAATGAATCTCCCATACTCTGTGCACAGCAGAGTGCACCAGCATGCTGTCATTAGAAATAAGGAGGCAGGGCCTATTTCCACTGGAGAGGCCGACAGCACAGCGCTGAGCAGGCCATTGCACATGCGCCGATCTGTCAGCACCAAGATCTGCATGTGCACAGTATCCCTGCACTGCCGGCCTCCTAATCGCTGGCCAGCTTGATTGCAACCACCCATCGCTTGCCCTCTGGATGTGTCCGGGCAAGCCCGACCCCCCGCCGACCCCCCCCCCCCCCCCCCCCGACCCCCACCACCACCTCAATGACCAGCCCTGATTGCTGGCCTCCCTCCCTCCCTCTGTCACTGCCGAGTGCAGAGTGGCAGCGGGTCAAACTCCCCCCAGAGGTCCCTCCCCTGCTCTGGCCCCACCCCCTCAGTGCTGCCCAATACCCGTTGGACAGTGCAAAGGTGCCCCCTGGGCATTGGCACTCTGCCCCTTGGGCAGTGACAAGGGCCAGGTTGGCACTGGCCTCCCTTCACTCCAGTCGGGTTGGGCTGCCAGCTGCCCGCTAGTGGGGAGCTAACTGTAAACCCCGCTAGAGTGAAACACTCCTGTAGGGAGGGGGAGACTCTAACGGGCTCGGAGACTTCAGGCCCACTAATTATATTTAAATCAACATTTAAATAACTTGTGCAGCTCTGTACCGATTTCTAGTGTGGAGCTGATGGCGCTGGAAATCCGGTAGTTGGAGACGTGTGAGGCTGTGGCGCCCAGTGGAAAGTCAGCTACATGGCCTCCGCTTGAGGCTCCTGGCCCCTGCACTGCTTTAGCAGTGCCGCAGGCTGGGAAAACTGCCCCCGTAGTCTTCAAATTATTCCAAGCTGTCTAAGATTTTATATTTTATTCTTGAACATTTACACAACTATGCCAAAACTACATTATTGTAAAGTACACTCACATAGATTATTCCAGTTGGTGACTAATCCATTTCCTTTTTTTCCCAATATTCACAGTATCTCACTTTTATTGTAGCTGCACATATGGTTTGGCAGCTCCTTCACTCTCTTGAACAGATTTTGATTTTGTTATGAACATATATATAGAAAGAGAGGATTCCCTTGTTGATTTTGGACGATTTGAAATTTATAACATTCCCTCCATGTTTTTGCCAAGGTTTTTTCTTGATACCTATTCCTAAAACCTCCTGAGGGTCTGACTCCATGGGCACAAACAATATTGTGGTAGTTTACCCAAATAGCCATTCTCCTTATTTAAGGTTAGACAATGACTTCTAGATTTTACAGTACCCTTCTGCTGGGTAGAGCTGGGACAAGGATGGGTAGACATTTACTGAGGTAAATACTGTGCTATGCCTCTGCCCCTGTGCACAGCCCTCACCCCTGCCCCATTTTCTGCTGATTGGGAAGGTGGCACAAGAAGTGCCCACTTGTGCATTGACATTATCATTCAGATCTGGCATTCTGTGTTCAGCAGAGAGGCTTAAAAATGAAGCAGCAAAGTGTTTTGAAAATGAATGATCTGCAACCACCACTCTGAAAGACCCTCTCATCTGTCCGTCTCCACCCCCCACCCCGCTACCCCGCAAGGATCAATATTCAAATATCCATTGGCAATTATCAGTTCAACTCTCTGGTGTATTCCTGAGAACACATCTCAATAGTATGAACTGCTTCTCAGGCCTAAACTTCAGCTGGGGTCAAAGACACAACTTCATGCTGAGTGCAAGTCCCTTCAGAAATGCACCTTAGTCAAAGATGACCGGATACCCCTGACCTGAGTGCCAATGTGCCAATGGGATATTTATCCATGTGAGAACATTATGGCCAAATCTGAGCCTGTTCTCAATTGCAGTTGGCTTTAAAATAGGGATTACTACAGAGCGAAAAGGAGCACAAGCCATGGCCGTGTTTTCCCTTCTCTACCCCAGAGGACGGTTGTGGTATTCATTATTGTCAGCTTCACTGAGAACATCCAACTGAGCACAGGCAGTGAATCAGGGAAGAACATACGAAAACAAGAAGTGACTTAAATTCTTTGAAGCCTCTCAATTCATCTCCAACAACGGGAAAAATAAGTTGTAAATTCACGTGATTTATATAATTGACAAAATGTGATACAATATCTCAATTCAATTTCTGTGTGTTTGATATTCAGACTCCCACCCTTATTAAAGTCGCTTGTTCAATCAATTTAGATGGGGAAAGAAAACCTGACATTGAATATTAAATTACCCTTCTGTGTGACTACAATAATGTAAGGCTGGTTTCTGGCTATAGCCCCAGAGGCTGTACTTTAGCATACAAATACTATTATACCTGAATCTCTCTTCACAATTTATTTGTTTTGCCAAAGGGTCCTCGAAATGAATGCTGCAATCTCACATATCACTCATGTGGGGCTGCAGATCTCTGATTCTTTCTTAAGTGAATTACTCCAATTTGAAACTGTGAATCACCATCAGTGTCTCTGCACACCATTCTGACTTTTTACAACTTGTATTTTCTTAGAATTGTCCACTCTTCCTCCTTCCTGCATCCTCATGATGTCTAAATGAAGACTCATTGTAGTGATTCCTACTCCGATCAATTCTGCCCCAGGATTGTTAAACTATAGAAGCTTCTATCTACCCTTCCCCTTGTAACAATTTGTAGACTTTAAAAACAAATCTTGACTTCTTCATTCATTTCCGCTTTTTACAGCCTTCTCTGTGTTATGCAGCATGACCTTTAGAACATAGAACATAGAACATTACAGCGCAGTACAGGCCCTTCGGTCCTCGATGTTGCGCCGACCAGTGGAACCAATCTAAAGCCCCTCTAATCTACACTATTCCAATATCATCCATATGTTTATCCAATAACCATTTGAATGCTCTTAATGTTGACGAGTCCACTACTGCTGCAGGCAGGGCATTCCATGCCCTTACTACTCTCTGAGTAAAGAACCTACCTCTGACATCTGTCCTACATCTCTCACCCCTCAATTTAAAGCTATGTCCCCTCGTGCTAGCCATCACCATCCGAGGAAAAAGGCTCTCACTATCCACCCTATCTAATCCTCTGATCATCTTGTATGCCTCTATTAAGTCACCTCTTAACCTTCTTCTCTCTCACGAAAACAACCTCAAGCCCCTCAGCCTTTCCTCATACGATTTTCCCACCATACCAGGCAAAATCCTGGTAAATCTCCTCTGCACCCTTTCCAACACTTCCACATCTTTCCTACAATACGGTGACCAGAACTGTACGCAATACTCCAAATGCGGCCGCACCAGAGTTTTGTACAGTTGCAGCATGACCTCCTGGCTCTGAAACTCAATCCCTCTACCAATAAAAGCTAACACACCGTATGCCTTCTTAACAACCCTATCAACCTGGGTGCCAACTTTCAGGGATCTATGCACATGGACACCCAGATCCCTCTGTTCATCCACACTACCAAATATCTTACCATTAGCCCAGTACTCTGTATTCCTGCTACTCCTTCCAAAGTGAATCACCTCACACTTTTCCGCATTAAACTCCATTTGCCACCTCTCAGCCCAGCTCTGTAGCTTATCTATGTCCCTCTGTAACCTGCTACTTCCCTCCGCACTGTCTACAACTCCACCGACTTTAGTGTCATCCGCAAATTTACTAATCCATCCTTCCACGCCCTCATCCAGGTCATTAATAAAAATGACAAACAGCAGTGGCCCCAAAACAGATCTCTGCGGTACACCACTAGTAACTGAACTCCAGGATGAATATTTCCCATCAACCACCACCCTTTGTTTTCTTACAGCTAGCCAATTCCTGATCCAAACCACTAAATCACCCTCAATCCCATGTGTCCGTATTTTCTGCAAAAGCTTACCATGGGGAACCTTATCAAACGCTTTGCTGAAATCCATATACACCACATCAACCGCTTTACCCTCATCCACCTCTTTGGTCACCTTCTCAAAGAACTCAATAAGGTTTGTGAGGCAAGACCTACCCTTCACAAAACCGTGCTGACTGTCCCTAATCAAATTATTCCTTTCTAGGTGATTATAAATCCTATCTCTTATAATCCTTTCCAATACTTTGACTTTAGGGTTCACAATGCCAAAGTGGGGCACTTTTGCAAAACAAACCCTTCCACAGGAAACTCTGGCTGGGAAAATCCTCCTGCAGTTTTACCAATCGGCCATTGCAATTTGGTAGAAATCTTGTTCCTATATCTGGGCTTTTTTGCCGATGTTACGATGGTTGATCTGGATAAATCACCCCCTTCCTTTACCACCTTGAAGAAATCCAACACTTATTTTATCTTTCACATGACAGTACTGTTTTGACTGTGATTAGGAAAGCAATTCACACCTCTTGTGAAGATGTTAGGAAGCAATTTTGAAGGACTGATTCTGTAAAGGGTCAGTGAGCTTAGATGGCGAGAGTGTTGTGCAGAATAATGATGAGAGCACAGGTTGAATCCCTGTACCAGCTGTGATAGTTCTTCCAGCCTGCCCCCTTGTCTTGTGCCATAGTGATATTACAGCTTGAACCCTGATTAGCAACCGTCAGACAATGAGGACCCTACACAGAGAAAGGGATAGTGGCTAATGGGCAACATTGATTCAAGCACTTCTGTTGCATCACTTCCAATTCATATTTCATGTTTCCTTTTATTTATTTATGGGATGTGGGTGGTGCTGGCTCAGCCAGTATTTATTTCCCATCCCTAGCTGCCCCTGAGAAGGTGGCGGTGAGCTACTTTTCTTGAACCACTGCAGTCCCCGTGGTCTAGGTGCACACACAGTAATTGTGTGAGGAGGTTCCAGAACGTTGTCCCAGTGACAGTGATTGAATGGCGATATAGTTCCTAGTTAGGATGGTGTGTGATTTGATGGGGAACTTGCAGGTGGGTGACGTTCCCTTGCAACTGCTGGTTTTGCCTCATAAATTGATAAAAGTCATGGGTTTGAAAGATGCTGGGGAAGGAGCCTTTGTGAGTTGCCGTAGTGCATCTGGTAGATGGTACACACTGTTACCACTGTTCATTGGCCTGAATGTTTAAGGTACTGGATGGGAAATGTTTGCACTGGTGGCTTTGTCCTAGATGGCGGTTCTTGAGTTTTGTTAGAGCTGAACTTATCCAGGTAACTGGAGCGTATTCCAAGACCCTCCTGACATGTACGTTGCGGTTAGTGGACAGTCTTTGGGAAGGCAGGAGGTGAGTTACATCCTGTAGAATTCCCAGCCTCTGACTTGTTCTTGTAGCCACAATATTTATATGGCTGGCCCAGTTAAGTTTTTGGTCAATGTTAACCTCCAAGCTGTTGATGCTCAGGGAATTAGCAATTGCAATATCATTGAATGTCAAGAGGACGTGATAACATTCTCTCTTATTGGAGATGTCGTTGTCAGGCTCCTTCATTGTGCAAATGTTACTCGCCATTTACCAGTCCAAGCTGTTATCCAGGTCCTGCTGCATATTAACATGAACTACTTCAGTATCTGAGAAATTGTGAATGGTACGGAACATGCTGCATTCATCAATAGACATCCCTATTTCCGACCTTACGATAGAGAGATGATCAGTGATAAGCAGCTGAAAATGGTTGGGGTGGGAACAATGATGTCCTATGTGATTGGCCTTCAATAATCACACATCTTCCTTTGTACTAGGTATGACTCCGATCGTCCCACTGATTCTCAAGGAGTTCAATTTTCTAGGGTTCCTGATGCTACAGTCAGTCAAATGCTGCCTTGGTGTCAAGGGAGTCCTTCTCACCTCACCTCTGGAGTTCAGCCCTTTTGTCCATATTTGGACCAAGGCTGTAATGAGGTCAGGAGCTGAATGGTCCTGGCAAAATCCAAACTGAGTGTCAGTGAGCAGGTTATTAATGAGTAATGCTTGATAGCACTGTCAATGGCACCTTCCATCACTTTGCTGATGATCGAGAGTAACCTCACGGGTAATTGGTGGGTTGAATGTTTCCTGCTTTTTATGAACAGAACACACTTGGGCAACTTTCCACACTGTTGGTTGGATGCTAGTGCTGGAACTATACTGGAACAACTTGGCTAATTCTGGAGCACAAGTCTTTAGTATTACAGCTGGGATGTTGTCAGGACCCTTAGCCACTGTTCTTTCTAATGCCTTCATCCATTTCTTCACACTATATTGAGTAAATCAAATTATCTAAAAACTGACAACTATAATGGTGGGGACATAAGGAGGAGGCCAAGTTGCATCAGCTACTCTGTACTTCAGTCTAAAGATGTTTGCAAATGCTTCAGCCTTGTCTTTTGCATTGATGTGCTTGGCTCCCCTATCATTGAGGATGGGGATATTTGTGTATTCAGTTCATTTAATTATTCACAACCATTCATGACTGGATGTAGAAAGACTGTAGAGCTTTAATGCTGTCTGTTAGTAGCAGAATTGCTTGAGTCTAGTACGACTCATTTTACACTATTGTCCAAAGTTAAATATTCTCCCAATGACAATGTACCTCCCAATGAGGTACACTTCCATTGTTACTGACATTTCTGTATATCATTCAGGTAGCCAATACTTATGTTTCATCCTTAAAACGTTAGTGCTAACAAGTTTTTATGTTGACAGGGGCACATCAGTATAGCCTCAACTAATTTTCATACACATGCACTTCCAGTAGCAGTTGCTGCATAGGGAGTAGGAACGGAATCAATGGACGACATTTCACTCCTCAATCCCAGAGTTTCTGAGACCAATCATAATCCCTTGAAAGCTGTCCCAGCTGAAATCAGCTATCTCAGCACGGACTGGGAAAATTATGTTCTGATGCTTTTCTCTGCTAGGCTGTAGAGTTCACAGCTTTCTCATGAAGCATTGATGTCCTGATGTCAAGATAGATGCTAGTACATTCATAAGAAGTTGGGTTAATAAGGATACTATTGCACACATCACCCAGTCATCTAATGATGATGCTAACAAATGGCCAATTATCAGAAAATGGAATACGTCTTGAGAGAGGGGAAAATACAAAGATCAGTTCAAAAGTAAAGATATTGCTTCTCACAATGGTTGAAGTTGGTCCCATTGCCATTCCTGAATGAGACTGAAGTCTTCTATAAATATCTGTTGGGACTAAACTGTAGGGAGATGAAGCTGCTGGAGGACCTACTCCTTTCACTAAGTTAGTGCAGCACTGCTCTAGGAGCCTGCCACCACCTTGGTATGTGGAAGTGGCAATAACGCAGAGGAAAATCTGTTACAGTTGTCTGCCACACCCCCCCCCCCCCCTAATAACAGTAACATGCAGGAGCTAAGGAAAAAGGGATGGCTGGTGCTCCCTCCAGGGTAAGAGCGATGGGTTAGACAGGTTGGGCAATGAGGTGGCGATAGGTCTCATTGCCTGCATTTCCTTCAGTCTCCACCGTATTCAGAATTGGTCAAAATGGTGAAGTAGAATGTTAATCAGCATCTCTAAAAACTGCTTATTCACAGTTTGATGCATTATCTTTTTTGTAGCCCAGATGTAATAATGAATGCTGACCACTGTAACATATTAGCTGAAAGGCTTGTAGGGTTCCCAATTATATTTCCTGGGGATCTGACCAGCAGAAAAATCCACAACACTAGTCCACTTAGTACAGGGCAAATGACTGAATAAGTACACTTGTGATTATAACATCATTCTGTGAAGTAGAAATATGGTAAAAACTGAATTGGTAATTACAATGAATAAGGAATTATACTGCTCCCATTGTGTTGATCTAATGGGCTGTAATATCCTGTGCCCCAAAGATACCTGAAAAACATTTGAGCCAAAATTACTGCCACACTTGAGAAGATCCAGGGGAGAAATGCACACCTGGATCTCCTTTCAGACTCAATGCTGCACTGATGGGCATATTCGGGCACAGGACATTGTTCTGAAAGAGAAAATGCTGGAAAATCTCAGCAGGTCTGGCAGCATCTAAACAGCAGCTCTTTTCTCTCCTTACAGATGCTGTCAGACCTGCTGAGATTTTCCAGCATTCTCCATTTTGGTTTCAGATCCCAGCATCCGCAGTAATTTGCTTTTATACATTGTTCTGAAAATTGAGCTCCATTACTTCTGTACAGTGTACATTATCTAATAACTAATCCCTCCTCCCCCATCACTCAGTACCCCCGCACTCCTTCCCCACTCCACCACACCCCCCCCCCCCCCCCCTTCCCGTACTCCCATCCCCACCTCGCAACATTGATGCTAACACCTAAGCAACTATTTGGTACATTTAGGGACGGAATCAACTTGGCGAAGGAAAGGCCACCCACTTACGAGTGCAGAGATGAATCAAACATTTTGTACACGTTGCGACTTTAAAGCTAAGGTGTAAAGTGCAATTTAGAATGAGCACACCCCATTTTATACATCAGGCTCTCCCCGGCTAAGAAACACACTCTGCAACTGTCAAGAGAGAACTCCACATTTAATTCCCAGCAGGTAAAGTTGAAATTTCCTGAGAGCTTCCGTCAAGTCAATAAGACCAACATTTTTGGCACTTGACCACTTTGCAAATCGAGATTGACACTATGCTAGAGTGTGAAGTTCAAGTGAAAAGTCCCCCTTAACATTGCTGCACTCCTGAGTCACACTGTGATTTGATTGTGAAGTTAGACCATGCTAGTGTAGGATTATGCTGCAGCGAAATGCTGTACTTACAGGACTTAAACTTCCGTGTAAAACTTAATACTAAAAAGAATGCTATTATTATTAGAAACTAACATCTATCTTCATTAGAATTTGTCTTGGTAGTATAGGAAAATGTAAATATTATTTTCCCATAACATTAAGAGTTGTCCCAGGTCTCCCGATCCTGATCGGAAACCCTTTCTGATCAGACATAAAACGCGCACTTACCTTCCTCTGATTTTCCTGAACAACTTTCCGATGGAGGATCCTGCAGAGCTGATTCAGTGCAGTCATACTCAGAGTCCGCGCAAAAGCCGCTCCCTATTTTACCGACACTAGCTGTCGTATTCCAGTACATTGAGTTTATATGTAGCAAAGCATATTTGAAAAGATAAGTGCATATGGTAAGGTAAGGGGGTACGGTGGGTGGTTGAAGTAATGGGCAAAGGGTAGGGTGGATAGGATAAGGGGGTATGGTGGGTGAGGTAATGGGGTAGGGTGGGTGAGGTAAGTGAGTAAGAGGATAGAGTGGGTAAAATGATAAGGGTAGGGTGAGTAAGGCAAGGTGGTAGGTAGGTAGGGTAAGAGATAGTGTCGGTGAGGGATATGGTGGGTGAGATGAGTAAAGGGGTAAGGTGGCAGATAGATAAGGTGCGGAGATGGGTGAGTAGGTAGTTGGGCCAGGGGTAGTAGGGTCGGGTTGGAAGGCGTCATCAGGTCAGAGGAGCTTGGAGGTGGGAGTCGATGGATTGGGACAATCAGGAAGTTAGAGTGGCAGTTGGGGGTTCAGAGGGGTAGACGGAGTGGTTAGTGTGTGATGGGGAGAGGGTGTGTGTCAGTTCTGTAGTTATCCATAGGTTAGGTTAGGATTTTTGTATCCAAAACTTCCTGGGTAACTATCCAGGTAAGTAAATCGGAACTATTCGAAGTCTGACTCTAATTCAGAGTTGGAGATTTTTTCTGACTATCCAGGAAGCAGGGAATTGCCCATCGGAAGTTCAAACTTCCCACGGAGTCATTTGTATTGGGATTTTGGTAGCGCAACTTCGACCACCCAGAGACCACAGGATCTGGACCAATAGTGAGTGTAGAATGAGTGAAAAACAGCAGGAGGGAGATGAGATTGAAACAATTGTGGAAGACTATCTGGCGGCACGGTAGCACAGTGGTTAGCACTGCTGCTTCACAGCTCCAGGGTCCCGGGTTCGATTCCCGGCTCGGGTCACTGTCTGTGTGGAGTTTGCACATTCTCCTCGTGTCTGCGTGGGTTTCCTCCGGGTGCTCCGGTTTCCTCCCACAGTCCAAAGATGTGCGGGTTAGGTTGATTGGCCAGGTTAAAAAATTGTCCCTTAGAGTCCTGGGATGTGTAGGTTAGAGGGATTAGCGGGTAAAATATGTGGGGGTAGGGCCTGGGTGGGACTGTGGTCGGTGCAGACTCGATGGGCCGAATGGCCTCCTTCTGCACTGTAGGGTTTCTATGATTTCTATGACTATCTCTCAACCAGTCTGAGTTAGCACCGGAGGCAAACACACATCGTAAAAAGTGCCCAATCGAGACCGCTGTGAGAAACTTTATAAACTGACTCCTCGGTGTTTTTAATGGTCAATAGAAGGTGGACAATCTCACCGGCACTTTCTACAGTTTAATTAATAACCGCAGATATTTTAAATATAAAAATATTATGCACAAACAAACTCGAGTTCGAGCAAAATCGACTCAATTACTGCGAGAGCCCCACAAACTCCCTCAGTCACAACTCGCTGATCATTTCAAAGCTTTTCCCGTTCTTTCCAAGTCTGCTTTTGCCCGAAATCACAGCAGCCAGTGCGGTGTTTGTAACTACTGACCTCAGTGTGATCAATAACCGTATGTGGAACTGGAAAATGTGTCACCGAAGGAGCTGATGGTGGTTGCTGCAGCTGGCACAGCTATCAGAGCTAAAAGCAAAGTCATGTCACATCTTTCCCTCTGTCACCTCACCTTCTCACAGTCATTCTTTCAAAGACTGAGGTCCTCCTTTTGGTTTCAGACTCGCTCGAGCCCCAGCCCTGGATAATTTAAACATTTTATAAGAACCGTATTTTCTTTTGCTTCATTCATTGCGCACACTGGTTAATGTGGGAGGGGTATTAATTACCTCAAACACTTTGAGGGTGCGGGAGAGTGAAGTGTTCTTGGCCCCGCGGAAGGTGAAGAATAAGTTCACCATGGCTCTGCCGTCTTTCTCCTCAAAGACCAGCTGGTCCCCGGGATCCACCGACTCGGCGGCAGCGGCGGCGGCAGCGGCGGCGGCTTCCCGTTCCTTCCGAGCATGTTCAATCAGCGACTGTCTGCGCCCAATGAAATGGGGGGACTGACAAACAGGAAACAAACATAGAAACAGGGTCAGGTTGGAGCCAGCTGAGGTCCCAGCAAACAGGGGTCAGTCTAAAGACAATGAAACCTATCAAACAGAGAGGAAGGTCGGCGTTAGGATCAGAGAGCGAGAGGCAGAAGTGAGAGGATAGGATAAAAAAGATGAGGAAACAGAAAAAGGAACTAAGAGTGAGAATGAATTGGAGATCAATAGAGTTAGAGCGGAAAACCACACACAGAGAAATGAAAGACAGGATTCGAGATATGATAGTCCCAGAGAGAGAGAAATTAGAGAGGTGCAGCAAGCTATTAGGAAGGCCAATAGAATATTAGCCTTTATCGCAAGAAGATTTGAGTGCAGGAGTAAAGTCTTGTGTAGGAGCTTGGTTAGACTGCGCCTGGAGTACTGCGGACAGCTTTGATCCCCTTACCTCAGAAAGGATATTATTGCCATGGAGAGAGTACAATGAAGATTCACCAGACTTGTTCCGTGGACGGCAGGGCTATCTTTATTGAAGAGAGATTGGACAAACTGGGCTTGTATTCTCTAGAATTTCATACAGTGAGAGGTGATCTCATTGAAACCTACAAAATACTGAAAGGAATAGACAGAGTAGATGCAGGTAAGATGTTTCTCGTGGTTAGGGAAGTCTGGAACCAGGAAGCACAATTTCAAAATAAAGGGAATGCCACTTAGGACCGAGATGAGGAGAAATTTCTTTATACAGAAGATGGTGAATCGGTTGAATTCTCTGGCCCGGAGGGCTATCGAAGCTCAGTGTGTTTGAATCAGAGATTACAATTAAAATTAATTAAATCAGTGATTGATAGATTTCTGATTAACAATAACGTGAGGGGTTATGGGCATAGTGTAGGTAAAAGGCATTGAAGTGTCCGATTAACCCTGATCATATTGAATGGTGGGGCAGATGGGATGGGCTGAACAGCCGACTCCTGTTCCTACGTTCCTATAATTTGTGAGACCGGGGAGAAAGAGGAACAGCAGAGAGGGGAATCAGAGAGATAGGGATTAAAGAGTACCAAGTTAAATACAAATAGAAATCAAAGAGGCAAAAGACAGAAAGGGAGAGAGAGGAATTAGAGAGAAAGAGAGACTAAAGGAATAGGAATCGGTGCATTAGAGAGAAGATCAGAGAGGGTAAGATTTCAGAGTAAGAAACAATGAGAAGTGGGGAAGATACTGATCTCAGGGACACAGAAACAGAAACACACACCAAATCAATCGGAGGACCATGAAAAATGGAAAGGAACAATTGTGTGAGGCAGATGAGAGCGCAGCAATTGAATGAACAGAGGGTGAATCAGATAGACTGACCGGTGTGAAACATGAACTGTGTTTCTCTCTCCACACCAGCTGCCCGACCTGCTGAGTGTTTCCAACATTTGCTGTGTGATTTCAGATTGAGAATCATGTCCCACTGCCTAGTAACAGCCCCATGCAGCGGAGGAAAGGTGCTGGCTGAAGTGCAACTAAGTGACGGATGGTAAGTTTTAACCGGAGGAGGGGAGGCGGAGAGGGTTCTCTTTCAGTTTGGCTTTTGAAGTTATGGAATTTTTAAATACGAAATGAAATAAGATCATACGCCATTCTGTTATATTCTGTTCCCGGAATACTGAGTGTAGGAATCGGATTAAGAAGCAGTTCCCATCCTCTTGTATTTAAACGCAGACTGAGAGCACATTTAGTCGGCACTACCCAGTACATTGCATATGGGCACTGAACAATTGGCAATGGGTTGTTCAGCAGCATCTTCTGAAAAACGGAGAGACATATTTGGATTTGAAGAAAACTTGGCAGGTTAGTTGATTTTTACATGCCAGTTCCCCAGAAATTTCAATGTTAAATTAAAAGCTTTCGGTGATCTATTTCCTATTTGAGTATTATTTTGGAATTGCGTTTTCTATTTCGAGGGTTTGACCTGAACTGGACCTGCTGCTAGCAGGCAGCCCGAGTTTATCAATGAAATAAATGACTGAGGAACGTAGAGAGGGGAATCTTATTTAACCTGTCTCTGGGGTAGGCTGGGGTAGATGATAGTGGTGGAAGTTGTATGTCCGGAAACAAAGCGGCTCACTCCATTACACAAAGAGAAACCGCTATCTCCCAAAACCATATGAAGAAACAAAATATTACCCCAAAAAGAAAATGTTTTTCATTCAGTTTCCAGTTGGCTCTGTAAGTGTCCAGCTGCTGGACTGACCGCCTGTGCCTAAATGACTCCAAATGTTTGCATCTTGAAATCACCTTCATTAAAATAACACGCAGTTAGATTCTAAAAGTTCTAACTTTAGAGTAAGCTCAGCTATGGAGTCATTCTGATTAAAGCCCAATCTATAATCAAACAGAAAATACAGGAAACTCTCCAGGTCAGACTGAACCTGTGGAGAGACAAACAGAATTAACCTGTCTGGTTGGTGACCTTTCATTAAAAAGATATAATAATTTGGATCTGTGCACAATTTCTCTTGTACCTCTTATTTCCCCTGTATTTGGTAGAGAATAGTTCAGATTGGTCATGTCTGTACTATAATCGAAAGGTTAAAATCGCATCGGGGGTTAACAGCGATGTGAATAGACTCTGCCCTGTCATTTCCCTTGAGGTGCTATCGCGCCCTGTGTGATTCTATGGACTGTATTGTTTCAGACAGCTCCTCCTCCGGATGGCACCGAGTTCTCCAGACCATTCCGTCCACTCTTTTGCCCGTGACCCCTGTGGGCGTGGGTTTCCAGGTTGGTGATTTCTATCCAGTGAAAATAAAATGTCAACTCTTAACGGAAGGAATTGAGTGAAAAGCGGGTCCTGTCGACTCAAGGTGAGACTTACAGGTACAGATTCTCTTCAATTTGGATTTAACAGGAAGAACTGCCATAAATGTTTGAGTTTTTTTTAAAAATAGGAACAAAACGAGATATTTTAACCCTTGGAAGTCATGGCAAATTCTGGAAAAGGTGTTTGTTTTTATCAGCTAAACCTTGTGGGTAAAATCTTTCACCTCTGTTAATGCAGCGAGTGCACACACATACACATACACACACATACAGGAATATCAGCAATGCACACAGACTGATTTCAGGATGAGAATGAATGTGATCACTATTAAGAAAAGGACACGGGAGAGTTGGAAGAGGAATCTCACCGTCACCGCCTCGGCTTGTTTGGAATCCAGTTCGGAAACTGTTCTGCGGAATCCCTTGGCTGAGGAGGAGCTGGAAGTGGGCATCATTGAACTTGGCTAACGAGTGACTCAAGCCGCTTCCCCTTCTCTCCTATTTATGAAGCGGCTGCATCTCCTTTCTTACGTCAACCACTCTCATTTACTTCTCTGACAGCCTATCGCGTTCAGTTCTTGGATTTCCCGAATCTGCCCCCAGCACTCAACCCCCTTGCAAAAAACAAAGAAGCCGATGGGCAGAGTTTCTGACACAAGTTTCCCCATGAGGATGAGATAGAATTTAGAGCCACGGGCCGATCGGCCTTCACCCTGCTCCTCCCATCACATTTTATTTAACCTTATCCTCTATCCCTTATCCCCGCCTGTTATTAGAGTTATTGGAACTATAGAGGGGCTGGGCACAGGGGCAGACCATTCGCACTATGGTTTTCAGCAGAGTTCTCCAATAAAAGCCACTTTCTTTGCTTTTTCCACTCGAACCCTGGGTGATTTTCCCTCAAATATTAATCCACTTCTCTTCAGTTTCATTGTTGGATCTTTCTTAACCGCCCTTTCAGGCACTGCGGTCCAAAGTAGAAAAAAACTGTTTCCTCAAGTCCTTATGCCAATCAGTGTAAATCCATCTGGCCCCTGACTTTATCAAAACCATTCGTGGTCCAATCCCCCAGAACCCTCTACCCCACGGAGAACTGCCTCAGCTCCCCTCAGTCTGAATTCTAGTACTTGTCCCACAGAAGACGGGATTCCCCGTACCAAGTCAGTGCCTTTGAATAGGGCCATTCCCCCTTCATTTCACTGAGGTGCTGTGTGCAGGCGGTGGGATGGTGGAGCTGGACAGAGGTCAGTCTGTTCTTGCAGAGAGGAGGCTATAAAACGGGGGCTGTAAATGCCCAGAAAACCAGGCGGCTCTCATTTCATGACCTCCACCGATATCGCTCCTGGACAAGGTGGAGGAATAATTGCTCCATAATGTCAATGACATTCGGCAATTGCTGCATCTGGTGACTGTCCATTTTATTCTGAGCTTCACTCAACACTCCCCAGGACTTTCTGACATCTCTGCTTGACAAAATCATCTTCAAACCAAAACAAACATAAAAGACACGATTCAGACCCGTGTAACTTTACAGAATATATCAGTTGTTAAAAAGCGACTTGGGAGGATTAACCAATCAGATTAGCACCTCCTAAAATTAAAATTCTATCGATCAGAAATTCTGATCTAACAGTTATCAAACTCTGCAGTTGTCTGGGAAGTTCCCAACACGAACACACTCTGGGAAATGCCCCTATAATTTGACAAAGGTGTTTGTAGAGGTTCTCAATGCAGAAACTCATTTTCTGTTTACGGTGCAACATCAGAAATGGGAAATAGTGAAAAAGACAGACCGGGTGTCACACAGAGAGAAAGAAACTCAGGAACTGGCAGAACCCAATGAAAACCTAAGTCGTTAAACAAGCAGATATCCTAGTTTGAGGTTTTAAAATTAAACCATTTTGAATCCCACCTTGTATGAAAGGAGCGACAAGGATTAACTAACACCTTAAAGAAAGTGAGTCTGGTAAAGGTAAAGAGGTGAGTCTGGTGACCCACATACACAGTCGAGTGTGTTTCATAGCTGGAAGTTTAATACCACACTCGGGTTAAAGTTAAAACAACATCTTAGCTCATTGATCTTTACATTTTACTTCATCCCTTTATTTAACACAAACAAGTTGACAGGCTGGATGGAGGTGGTCTTTCCTTGCCCCATTTTTACTGTTACACTATTCAAAGGACTATAAAATGAATCGCCATTTCTAACAGGGGCTACACTGCATGAAGCACAACACGTGGTGATTGGATAAAAGCAAAATTCTGCCGATGCTGGAATCTGAAACAAAAACAGAAAATGCTGGAAAATCTTAGCAGATCTGACAGCACCCGTGAGGAAAGAACAGAGCCAATGTTTCGAGTCTGGATGACCCTTCGTCAGAGCTGAGAGCAAAGAGAATCAGCCGAGATTTATATTATGAGAGTTGGGGAAGGGTGGGAGGTGGGGGTGCGGATGGGACAAAGGGAATGTAAATGAGGACAGGGAAGGCTGAGAAGGTGCTAAAAATGCCCATAGGACTTGGCTTTGTACCCTTACATCTTCACCGCCATGAATTTCAGGCTTGACATGATGCTGAAGTCTTCTTCCACTGCCTTCATCTCCATGCTCACTTCTTTGGGCAGGAGTCCTCTCCACCTTTCACCCACCTCCAGCATTCCGCTCTCCACCTGGACCCTCCCTCCGGCCTCCTACCTGCTCTTGATCTTTTCATCAGGAACTTTCGGCATGACATCGGCCATCTCAATTTCTCCGCTCCTCTCAACCACTCTAACTTGTCTCCTTCTGAACTTGCTGCACTTCGCGTTCTTAGGTCCAACTCTGACCTTGTCATCAAACCCACCACCGGGGCGGTGCTGCTGTTGTCTGGCGTATGAACCTCTACCTCGCAGAGGCTGAGCACCAACTCTCGGATGCTTCCTCCTACCTCCCCCTGGACCACAACCCAATAACTGAACATCAAGCCATTGCTTCCAGGACTGCCAATAACCTCATCTCCTCTGGAGATTTTCCCTCTACAGCCTCCAACCTCATAGTCTCCCAACCTTGGACAGCCCGCTTCTACCTCCTTCCCAAAGTCCACAAACAGGACTGCCCCAGATGGCCCATCGTGTCAGCCTGTTCCTGCCCCACTGAAATCATTTCCTCTTATCTTGACTCCATTCTCTCTCCTGTTGTCCAGTCCCTTCCCACTTACATCCGCGATTCCTCCAAAGCCTTACGCCGCATCAACAATTTCCAGTTCCCCAGCCCAAACCACCTCCTCCTCGCCATAGATGTCCAATCCCTCTGCACCATCATTTCCCACCAGGATGGCCTCAGAACTCTTCGCTTCTTTCTTGAACAGAGATCTGAACAATCTCCACCCACCACCACTCCTCCGTCTGGCTGAACTGGTTCTCTCACTCAACAATTTCTCCTTTAACTCATCTCACCTCCTCCAAATAAAAGATGTGGCTATGGGCATCTGCATGGGTCCCCGTTATGACTGCCTCTTTATGGGTTATGTGGACTTTGGGATTCTCTTTTAAGTTAACTGTCAGTCCCTTTTCATACTCCCTCCTTGTGTTTCATTTTTGTTTCCACCTTGTGAACCTTCTATATTTAACTTGATTTCAGTTGTATTTTCTACCTGCTTCAGTCATAAACAAACATTTGTCCCAATCTCTACCTCTTTTGTCATGCTGGGACTCTAAATTTGTTTGCCTTAACTTTCCCTTTTGGAGGGATATACCTTAGCTGTGCCCAAACTAACTCTTCATAGAAGGTAGCACATTGTGGAATTGTCATTTTATCTGCCAATTGTGAGTCCAATTTAATTGGCCCAGATCGGTTCCTCCATCATTGAAGTTGGCTTTCCTCAGTCTTGCTCTGGATTGTTCTTTGTACTTTAGAGCCTATAATAAAATGATAACTATTCCCTAAATGTTCTTTTACTGACACTTGATACATTTGGCCTGCCTTGTTGCCAAAGAAGGGAGTGATGAAGTGGTAATGTCACTGGACTAATGCTCTGGGGACACAGGCAATTTAGTATGGCCAATCCACCTAACCTGCATATCTTTGGACTCACTCTGATTCCCCAAAGCTTGTCCACTATATATAAGGCACAAGTCAGAAGTGTGATGGAACACTCTCCACATTCCTGGATGAGTGCACTTCCAACAACACCCAAGTTCAACACCATCCAGGACAAAGCAGCTTGCTTGATTGGCACTTCACCCACCACCTTCAACATTTATTCCTTCCACCACTGACACACCATCTACAAGATGCACTGCAAGAACTCGCCAAAGCTCCTTCGACAGCGCCTTCCAAACTCACGACATCTACCACCTAGAATGACAAGGGCATTAGAGGCATAGGAATGCCACTGTTTGTGAGTTCTCCTCCAGGTCATACACCACCCTGACTTGAAACTATACCACCTTTCCTTCAACTATATCACTGGGTCAAAAGCCTGGAAATCCCTCTCAGCCTATGGGTGTACTTATACCATGTAATGCAGCATTTCAAAAAGACAGCTCACCATCACCTTCTCAAGGGTAATTATGGATTGGCACAAATGAATAAACAAAACATATACTGGTTGGCCTCAAATGTTCATTTTTCACTTGCTTATGTCGATTGATTTCAAACTTCGTTAACCTATTGTCTTTACCAGTTGATCTCAAATCCCACATTTCTACATCATCTGTATTTTGAATCTCTAATTCACTTTTTCCTATCGGTTACAGTGATTGAACTCAAAACACTTTCCCCATTGCCTGTACTTCTCGATTACCTAATCTGATGGTTTTCAAACCCACCTCTCTCCTACTCTCAAACTGATTAATCTTCCCTTTCAAACCCATCTCCCTTTCCCCATCAACTGCACTGATTCATCTTTGCCTATCATTTGTATTGCTTTACTTCAAACCGGCTTATGCTGCTTGCTCTCAAATCCACCTTTTCCCATAATTTACACTGCTTAATTTGAAAGTTTCTTTCCATATCATCTGCACAATTTGATGTAGAACCTACCTGTCCTCATTACACATATGGATTGATCTCAAGTCTAACCTTTCCATCACCTACAATGACTGATCTCAAACCCATTTGTTGCCTTCTCTTTTTTGACAACTTTTGAACCAATTCTTTCCTTTATCTTCACTGGTAATTTACATCACAGCCATTTGCCTTTTGTATGACAATTCTGACTAGGTTTTATGTTCATTATTCCAATTATTTAAATTATCCAGCATTCAAATTAAAGTTAAATTAAAATCAGTGTATATATAAATTAGCATTAACAATTAAAATCAACAAATGAATATAGTGGTGTAGTAACTGCCCACTGCAGTATGCACATTCGTGGCCTCTTGATATTTATACAATTCCACTTACATTTGTTTGAGGAACTGGAGATAAAATGTATTAATGCTGCTGCCAAAAATGATTAGGAACGGATTTAAAATTGTAGGACACTAAATGCTGACTGCCATTGTTGTTTTAATTTTACATATTTGAAAAGGTACACCTATTCTGATTTACACAACATTCTATTGACTACCTTCACATATATGCCCGTATAAGTTGCGACACAAAGATCCACATTTACCTCCCCTTTATTGAGTGAAATATTTTAAAATATGTTCTAAATAAAGATATATTTGTCTCAACTGTTGGCAGATCTTTTTTTCATCTGCTCATATGTAAACATGATGGAGCTTCTGGGGAGTACTTAGGCAGCAAAATACTTTTTCAGGATAATGTACACAAATGATATAAAAATGTTCAAAATTATGAGCATAATTAGTTTAACATGGCTAATTGGAAATCGCAATAATATTTGTCCAAGTTGGTAAGCAAAAATGTTGTTAAAAACCAAAGAATGAATGTCTAATATAATAAATATGGCTTTGAGTATTAAACATATTTAGAGTTAAATGCTTGTTGGGAGTGATTACAGCACTACTTATAATAGCACTGGTTAAGTAATCCAGTGTTTAGGATATAACTTTCTCCCTTAAGAAGAAAGTGGATCTCGCTTTCCTTCTTTTCTTTCTTAGAAGGTCCCTCATGACTTGCTTCAATGAGTTCTGAAATGGCTGATAAGTTCAATCCACAATCTACAGACTGTGCCACCAGCTGTGCTTGAAGAGTCAAGCAGATGAGTTGTTTGAAGGTTTGTGTGCTCTCTCTGAGGCCTCAACTTCGCCTCTGCATGCTCTGATGAAGCTTCTTGATGCCTTCCCAAATGAACATTCTCTATTTTGGTCAGTCACAAGCCAGGGTCTCCCACGAATGGCAGGAATGCTTGATCTCTCCAGGGATCCTTTGCAGGCACCCCTAAAGCTTTTCTACCATCCTCTTGGTAGTCTCCTGCTGCAGTCAAGTTTTGAATAGAGCAGTTGCCTTGCTTTCTTTACTCTCTAACGATGGATGCCTCTCACCACTTCCTCAGTAAAATGGGTCACTCAATTATTCATCAATAAAGGATTGTATTCATAATATTTTGTCTGGTTGCTTCTGCCCAAGTGATTACCTGATATTTAATACAGCACATACAAGTGTGTAGAAGACTGTGCCAAAGAAGCAAATCTGTGTTTCCCAACTGGAAACCATGGATGAACACTGCTTGCTGTAGTCCAGGTCTGAGGTGTTCAAGTCAGGCAGCCCTGACCTATACAAGAAAGTAAGAAGTCTCACAACACCAGGTTAAAGTCCAACAGCTTTATTTGGTAGCAAAAGCCAGTAATCCTGTTGGACTTTAACCTGGTGTTGTGAGACTTCTTGCTGTGTTGTGGCTTTTGCAACCAAATAAACCTGTTGGACTTTAACCTGGTGTTGTGAGACTTCTTACTGTGTTTACTCCAGTCCAACGCCGGCATCTCCACATCATGACTATACAAGAAAGCCAGATATGATTTAAGGAGATCCATCAAAGATGCAAAAGACAGTACTGGACCAAGCTAGAGTCCGAGGCTCGTCACATGGACCCCGCCGACTATGGCAAAGTCTGCAAGACATAACAGGCTACAAGATGAAAGCATGTAAAATCGCCGGCTCCAAAGCACCCCTCCCCAATGAGCTCAATGCATTCTATGCCCGTTTTGAGCAAGAGGTCAGCGAGAGCACGCCCTCCACCCTGGGAGCCTCAGATAAACCTTTATCTGAGGTTACTATTGCAGACGTAGAGCAACCTTCTCGAAGGTCAATCCATGGAAAGCGACTGGCCCGGATGGGGTACGAGCACTCATATCCTGCGTGGACCAGCTGGCGGGGATATTCGCAACCTCTCTTTACAACAATCTGAGGTTCCTATCAGCTTTAAATAGACGGCCGTCATCCCGATACCAAAGAAAAACCAGGCATTGTGCCTTAATGACTATCATCCGCTGGTTCTGACATCCATCAATTCCAGCCTCCCAGATTGCCTGGATCCACTACAGTTCGCCTACCGCTGCAACAGGTCCACAGCACACGCCATTTCCCTGGCCCTGCACTCAGCCCTGGAACACCTAGATAACAAAGACATCTATGTCAGACTCCTATTTATTGACTACAGCTCAGCCTTCAATACTATTACTCCTACAAAACTCATCTCCAAACTCCGTGGCCTGGGGCTCAACTCCTTCCTCTGCGACTGGATCCTGAACTTCCTAACCTACAGACCGCAACCAGTAAGGATAGGCAACAACACCTCCTCCATGATCATCCTCAACACCGGTGCCCTACAAGGCTGTGTCCTCAGCCCCTTATATACTTCTTATACACTGATGACTGTGTGGCCAAATTTCCCTCTGACTCGATTTTCAAGTTTGCTGATAACACCACCGTAGTGTTCTCAAACAATGATGAGACGGAGTACAGGAAAGAGATAGAGGATCTGGTGAACTGGTGCGACGACAATAATCTCTCCCTCAATGTCAACAAAATGAAGGAGGTAGTCATTGACTTCATGAAGCGTAAAGGAGAACATGCCCCTGTCTACATCAATGGGGATGAAGTTGAAATAGTCGAGGGCTTCAAGTTTTTAGGTGTCCAGATCACCAACAACCTGTCTTGGTCCCCCCATGCTGACACTATAGTTAAGAAAGCCCACCAACGCCTTTACTTTCTTAGAAGATTAAGGAGATTTGGCGTGTCCACCACGGCTCTCACCAATTTTTACAGATGTGCCATAGAAAGCATTCTTTCTGGTTGTATCACAGCTTGGTATGGCTTCTGCTCTGCCCAAGACTGCAAAAAACTACAAAGGGTCGTGAACGAAGTCCAGTCCATAACTCAAACCAGCCTCCCATCCAATGACACCTTCTACACTTCCCGCTGCCTCGGAAAAGCAGCCAGCATAATTAAGGATCGCATGCACCCTGGACATACTTCCTTCCACCTTCTTCCATTGGGAAAAAGATATAGAAGTCTCAGGATACATACCAACTGATTCAAGAATAGCTTCTTCCCTGCTGCCATCAGACTTTTGGATGGACCTACTTGCATTAAGTTGATATTTTTCTACTCCATAGCTATGACTGTAACACTACATTCTGCACTCTCTCCTTTCCTTCTACATGTACAGTGTGCTTTGTCTGTATAACACGCAAGAAACAATACATTTCACTGTATACTAATACATGTGACAATAATAAATCAAATCAAATACTTATCACTTACACAGTAAGTTACTTAAAGTGGGGAAGATGATGGCACAGTGGTTAGCAGTACTGCCTCATAGCACCAGGGATCTGGGTTCGATTCCAGCCTTGGGTGGTTGAGTGGTTGTCTATGTGGAGTTTGCATGTTCTCCCCATGCCTACATAGGCTTTGTCCGGGTGCTCCAGTTTCCTCCCACAGTCCAAAGATGTGTATGTTAGGTGAATTAGCCATGGTAAATGCATGGGGTCACAAGGCTAGGGTGCGAGGGTAAGATGCTCTTTCCGAGAGTTGGTGCAATCTCAATGGGCTGAATGGTCTCCTTCTGCACTGTTTGGTTTCAATGGCTCCATGGATACTCTGCAACTTCAGTTATATTCACATATATAAGGTGGTCTAGTGGTAATGTTACAGGACTAGGAATCCAGAACCCAGACGAATACTCTATGGGGACATAGATTCACATCCTGCAGCAGCTTGTGGAATTGAAATTCAATTAATAAATCTGGAATTGAAAGCTTGTTTCAGTTATAGTGTCCACACAACTATCATCAACTGCCATAAAAATCCATCTGGTTCACTAATGCCTTTCAGAGAAGTAAATCTGCTATCCTTACCCTGTCGGGCCTACACGTGACTCCAAACCCACCGAAATGTGACTGAATTTTATTGTGCTTGGCAATTAAGCTGAGCAATTTTGGTGGCCAACAAATACTGACCTTGCCAGGATGCCCACATCCCATGAAAGAATAAAGAAAAAAAATAAACTGGTGTCAGATCGCAAAGACATGCAGCACCTATATAATATTTTCCCAGAGTTTGCAGGAGCATACCTCATGATTTTGACTTTTCCCTGTGCCCTTTAGCTCAAAGCGTCCTGTAAATTACTATAAGGAAAAGCTGACAATGGCACACACGGCAAGTGTGCATCAGGGATCGTGGCGCATAACAGGATCAACAGTATGTTTCCTTAACCAATGAGATTTCAGGATTGAGAACGAAATAGAGAAATAACATGAAAGGAAATAGGGTAAGTTAGAGAAAAATCAAGCAGAGAAAGAGAAACCAAATGAGTTAGAGGAGATTGGATTAAGAAAGGAAAAAAGTAAGAAAAAGATGCATAAATTTAGCATTATAAGAGTTTCCAAGAGCAGTATATTACATGCAGAAATTAGATTCCACAGTTTCAATCATTCCCTTTCTGGGGAGGAGAGGTTAATTGGCATTGCAGGAATATAAATTTCATAATTGAATGCTTTAATGCTGATACTTATGTACTTCTGCTTTTCAGTACCAGCCTTGACTCACTGAATAATTGGTTTTAAAAGGACATTGTTTTCACAGTAAAGCATCAAGCAACTTTATCATAACTGCAGAGGGAGATGACATTCCGCCTCCCCCCCCCCCGCCCCGTGTATCCACTCCTCGAAAAAAAAATCATAATGAATGCAGTGCATAAGTTTCAATCTGATTTAAAGAAATGCATCAGATAGAGTGACAGAGGGGTTAGATTATTAATGTTAAGAATGTCAGCAGATCAGATGTACCTGCTATGTGATAAAAGTGGGATTTTGAAATATTATTGGACTATATCAGCAATATGTAAATATGTTTCCATAAGAAATTAAATTATATTTTGTGATGCAGACATAAATTAATGCAGTTTATCCTTAATAAGACCAATTACTTTTTCAGTAAGTCCAGCTCAAGATGTCAGTCATGGTTCCTTGGTAGGATATTGCCCTTCGAGTTAAAGGGTTCCGGATTCCATTCCCAATCCAGAGTTTTGAGGTACATAATCCAGTCTGACAGCCCAATGCAGTACTGAGGGAGGACTACACTGTTGGAAGTGCCACCTTTCAGATGAGATATTAAATTGATAGGAGGTTACAGAGAAGATGCCTGAATACCATTTCAAAGAAAAGTAGTGAATTCACCCTGTACTAATGACAACTTATTCCTCATTGCAAAAACAGATAATCTGGTCATTTGTTTCTTTGCTGTTTGGCTGCTGTGTTTCATATTTTACAGCAGTGATTGGAGTCAAAAATAATTCATTTATAAGTGATTTAGGTGTCCTGCGGTCATGGAACGTGCTATATAAATAAAAGCTCTTTTATTTTTTGCTGCCTTTAATTTGGTTCAGCTTCACCAAAGCAGATATGGTTTAACAAGTAGAACAGCTGATTGAAAGTGATGGCATCAGGAAACCTATTGCTAAATGCACAACTTGTAGTGTACTAAACACACCTATGCCAATGTAAACAGATGGAAAACTTAATTTACAAAACTGATATAGTAAGGAATTACTGTTACTATAATGAGTGATTGTTCCCTATTGATAGTCTGATGATGTAATAAGAAGCAAACATTCACTCCCTCCATAACTGGAGCAGCATCAGCAGTGTGTATCATTCACAAGATACACTGCAGGAACTGAACAAGCCTCCTCAGACAGCACCTTAAATCCATGACTATTACCATCTAGTGGAGATGCCGGCGTTGGACTGGGGTAAACACAGTAAGTGTTTACATTTACACTTAAGTACTACACTTACTGTGTATTACCATCTAGTAAGAAGTCCCACAACACCAGGTTAAAGTCCAACAGGTTTATTTGGTAGCAAAAGCCACTAGCTTTCGGAGTGCTGCTCCTTCGTTAGGTAAGTGGGAGTCATATTACCATCTAGAACAGTGGTGGGCAACCTGTGGCCTGGGGGCCACATGCAGCCCATCTGGGCGCTGAGTGCAGCCCACAAGACATTGGGGCCGATTTTACCAAATCGGCTCTAAGTGTCGGGTGCTGTCGTAAATCAGACCCGCGCCCGGCAGCCACGCTCCAGCGCCCCCATACGCCCCCATACGCCTAGGCGGGGCCTAGCGCATTTGCATCTGTCGGAGCACCGAACTGCGCATGCGCAGTTCGAAGCCGACAGCACTCAGCGCGCCCGAGCATGAAAGTCAAAGGCAGCGCTGACAGCACTGCTGTCTGCGCTGCCTTTGACTTTCCCTGGTGGGGCGGCGGGGGTGGGGGGGTGGGGGGGGGGGGGGGAATGTGACGTCTCTTCCCTGGGGGAGGATGGGGGGGGGGGGGGAATCTGACATCTCTTCCCTAAGGGGAGGGGGTTAGGGGAGTGATCTAACATCTCTTCCTTGAAGGGGGGGGTAGGGGGGATCTGACGTCTCTTCCCTGGGGGGGGGGGAAGGGGGGGATGTGATGTCTCTTCCCTGGGGGAGGGGGGATGTGACATCTCTTCCCTGGGGGGTGGGGGGGGGGGGGGTGTGACATCTCCGCCCCCCCCCCCCAGGGGCAGAGATGTCACATTCCCCCCCCCTACCCCCCCTCAGGGAAGAGACGTCACATCCCCCCCTACCCGCCCCCCCCAGGGGAAGAGATATCACATCCCCCCCTACTCCGCCCCTCAGGGAAGAGATGTCACATCCCCCCCCCCACGCCCAGGGTGGTCCGATCGGTGGGGGGGGGGCTGCCGGGGTAGTTTGCGGGGGCGGTCTGCGAAGGGTGGTCGGGGGCGATTCAGCGGTTCAGTTGCTGAGTTGAAGCCCTATCGGACTTGAATTCAACAACACGGTAAATGCGCGGGCGCCGATCGGATCGGAGCCTTGTAAAGTGGGAATCCTGGGGTAAGTTGGGCGCGGGCTTCACTATGCCGATTTAAATGCATGCAAATGCATTTAAATCAGCCCACTGGCCGATTCAGGCACGCGTCGGATCGGCGCCCAGATCGGCCGTTGGTAAAGGCGCGATTGGCCTTGGGTCGGGTCTGGACCGCATTTTAGGCCCGACGCCCAACTTTACCACGATTTCGCGCCACATTCTGCTAAATTTCCATCCACATTTTTTTCCTACCGGTATGGTTGAAGTGATTGGCATGTAAATCAAGGGCAAGTGAAGTGAAGTGCATGCTGATTGCACATAACAATGACTGTAAAAGGCTTGTGCTCCAGCAGCATTCCAAGTGTAAATATTTCTTGTTTTACCATTTGAATTTGAATGCAGTTTTATGAATATATAAATGATTAGGAATTTTCTATCACTTATTATGAAATATTTGGCATGTATTCAATGTATTTAATCTTATTCATGGGGTCTTGGTGAATAAATATGCCCAATTTCAATCTTGCAGCCCATGGAGGTGAAGGAAGCCACTCATCCAGCCCGCTCACCAGCCTAGGTTACCCACTACTGATCTAGAAGGATAAGGGTAGCAGAAACATGGGAACACCATCACCTGGAATTCCCCTCCAAGCCACTCACCATCCTGAGTTGGAAATATATCACTGTTCCTTCAATGTCATTGGGTCAAAATCCTAGAGCTCTCTCTCTAACTGCAGTGGTTTAAGAAGGCAGCGCACCGCTACTTTTGCCAGGGCAATTAGGGATTGGCAATAAATGCTGGTCCAGCCAGCAATGCCCACATCTTAAGACTGAATTTAAAAAAAGATACTGCTGTACCAATGGTGTAATAAGTAAATCGCTCTTTGTTAAGCTGGTTCTCTCATTGTGAATTATGACTGTTATACGCCTTATACTCTTCATCTGGAGATAGGCATTTAACTAGGAAAATTACATGGTATTGGTTTGATTGTTCTATGCTATCCCAAAATGTACAGATTATTCATTGAAGGCACTATGTAAATGTTTTCTCTTCAGTGAGGTGTTATGGCTGATAACATAACACACACACGCTAAAGTGCTGCACCCTTAAAAAATGGTTTCAGCAAAAATAAGTGCCTAATTTGTCGTCTGATTTAGAATGTTGATTCCTTTAGTTGTAATTGCTTGATTTCAGCGTTGATAATTACAGTGTGTCACATTTTGCAGTAGAGTGGTGTTTGCTCTGTTGCTGGATATTTCCCTCCCCTCTCATTCCCAAAAATCTCCATCACAAATAGCCATAAAACATGTTTTAATAACACGTAATTATACCTTGTATGATAGACCATGCTTTCAATTAGCTATTGCTACCCGTCCTCCAGCATAACGCACACTCACATTAGACGGTGCTTATGTTTGGGTTCTTCTGACCAGCTAAACCTTCAATGTGTCACATTCATCTATGGGACAAACTTCCAAGTGACTATTGCCTTCCCAAAAAAGAAGAGACAGCATTGTAACGCTGTCTGGGGAGGAAGAAACGTAACATGTTCATTCAGATACATTATATAACCCCAAAATACATGTTCTATCCAATTTAACTAATCTCCTGGGTTTATGAGATACTGTTTGCCTCACACTTCTTGGTGAAGGCAGTACAAGATCATTAATGTGGTTTACTTGGTATCACTTTGAGTCAGCTAGCCCCGGTTCAAATCCCACTCCATATGATCTGAGCACATAATCTAGGATGATACTTCAGTGCAGTACAGGGGGAGTGCTGTTCTGTCTGAAATGTCAGGTGAGTGATTAAACCGAGGCCTCATCAACATCTCAGCTGTATATGAAGGATCCAATTTTCCCTGGTGTCTTGGCCAATATTTACCTCTTACCAACACCAGCAAGACGGTGGCATATAGGTATTATTACTGGCCTAGTAATCCATCTACCTAGAGGAATGCTTTGGATTCGAATGCCACCATGGCAGATGGTGAAGTTTGAATTCAGTAAAAATCTGGAATTCAAAATTAATGATGACCACAAAACTATTTCCATTGGCAAGTGTTGTAAAAAAAATCCAGTTCACTATTGTCTTTTAGGGAAGAAAATCTGCTGTTTTTACCTGGCCTGGCTCATATCTGCCTCCAGATCCACAGCAGTGGCTCTTAACTGCCCTCTGAAAGTGCCTAGCAAAGCACTAAGTTGAAGGGTAATTAGGGATGGGCAATAAATGTGGACCCAGCCAGTGGCGCCACATACCACAAACAAAAAAATCTGGTGATTGTCACACTGTTGTTTGGAGGAGCTGGCTACATTGAAATTGGATTTGGAGTGCTTCCTTCAAAACTTTCATTTTCCGGTTCACCACTCTGCAGAAATTAACTTCAGCTCCAGAGGAGAGGCTGAACCCACACCCACATCTTTGGCAAAATCATGCTTCCTGATTCCCTTTGCCAAGCCACACCAGTCCCCCAAGCAGAGTCATGTTGCCCTCTTGTTTCACTCTCCACAGGTGGGCGGCATGGCCTCACAGTGCCAGGGTCCCATGTTCAATTCAGGCCTCGGGTGACTGTCTGTGTGCAGTTTACACATTCGGCCCGTGTCTGCGTGGGTTTCCTCCAGGTGCTCCGGCTTCTGTCCCACAGTCCAAAGATGTGTGAGTTAGGTTGATTGGCCATGCTAAATTGACCCTAATGTCAGGGGGATTAGCAGGGTAAATGTGTGGGGTTACGGGAATAGGGCCTGGGTGGGATTGGGGTCGGTACAGACTCGATGAGCCGAATTGGCTTCCCTTAGTGTATATAGGGATTCTATGAGACGCTGACCGATCTGCTGAGGTTTTCCAGCACTTTCCGTGTTTATACTGCACCTTTAGTTGGAGAGGTGAGAGGGACACGGCTCGGGAGAGAGGGATTCTGTTGACAGCTACGTTGGGCTGTGAAACTGCGCCCAGGAAAACCTGTGACATCCAAGCCCAGATAAAATATCAGCGGTGTGTCCCCGGCGGAAAGTAACCATCTAACCTTCTCGCAGATACTTTCATTCACGTTGCAACTAAGCCTCACCAGTGAGAGGTTGTATGGCTATATAGCATAAAGCCATGTTAATGTGTTGCATTTACGGACATGGGTATAGTTAGACATGGTACAGGAAGTACTTTTAAAGTCGCATTTACACAGTATACTGGGACAGCATATACCTAACAGTATATAAGAATAAACGTCGCACTTCTAGTTTGCTAACTTTTACATACCTTCAGTAATATTTATTTAACTAGCATATACCATTTGTGTCAATGTGATATTAGCCACGCGTCTTTCTTTAATTTATATTTTGTATTCCGCATTATTCTACACAAGAAAGTCGACAAAGGTCTCGGTGTGGGTTTTTCTGATTTGCTCCAAAATCTAACAGTGCTAGTATACAAGGAGCTTGTACAGCGATGTTAAGAGTTTATTGAAACAGTAGCCACGGCAGATTTTCAACCTATGCAGAATGTTATAAGTTTATCCAATTGCTTTGCATTGGGAGTCATCAGAGCAAAATGTAAGATCCTCACACGGGAAGGTTTACCTATTCACAGCAAACCCTGAAGACCATTCAAATCAATGATCCTCTATATTCTGCGACATAAAATATCAGGTTGAGTGTAAGCGCCGACACACAGAGAGCAAACAAAGCGGCAGAAACTCTTCCTGCCCGCATCGATTCAGCTCCACTTAAGTGCAATTTTCTCTCCATAAAGAACCATTTTGAGACGGCAGTGTTTAATGGCACTATTACAGTGAAGGAATATGGGGAGACAAAGGGCGTTCGGATTAGAGAGGAACCGACCACCCTGTATGAGTCAGAATGTCCACACACACAAAAAGATAACAAGTATTTGTACACAGATCGCCCCTAAGCACCCTCTGCAATTTGTCAGTTTTGACAAATTACACGTATTGTACAAGCAATAAAGTACGATTTGGACCCATTACTCATTCACTCTGTGAGCCGGAGATCAAAGAGGCAACAGCTGTATTTTGACAGGCGTTCTAGCCATCGTCCTAATTGTGCATCAAAACCTCGATAGAAACACGACGATATGTTTCCTTCTCACTCATGTGACCACAAACTGGTTCATTTTATGTATTTATAACCAACCTGATGAAACAGTCTGAGTTAAAAACTGGAAAATCAAGGCCGCATATTTCCAATATTTATTTTCCCTTTTAAACAAAGGCAGCGTCAATGTTGAATTCCATCTGATTAAACTTTCAAGTCAACCCACGTGTTTTCTCCTTTGAGAGTTATGAAGACATGAGGATGTCCATGCCAAACACTAAGTGCACCGGTATATAAAGTAGTCAGAAAAGGTGGGGCCGGTAGCGCAGACGAAATATTGCAAATGCTGGAAATCTGAAATAGAAATTAAAGAAACGCTGAAAATATTCAGTGCCTCGGGAAGCATCAGTGGAGAGAATCAGAACCAACTCTTCAGGCCGAGAGGATCTGGAACTAACTCATGAATCTTTTCTACACCCTAGAGTCTCTAAAGCATTCCCATCCTTCCTAAAGTGTGGTGCCCAAAACTGGCCACAACCAGTTGAGACTGAAGCAGTGTTTTATAAAGGTTCACCAAACTCAATGGCCTGGAGCTCCTGAGGAGTGGAACAGTGGCACTTCACAGTGCTAGGGACCTAGGTTTAATTCTGGCCTTGGGTGACTTGTGTGGAGTTTGCAGTTTTCCCCATGTCTGCGTGGGTTTCCTCTGGGTGCTCCGGTTTCCTCCCACAGTCCAAAGATGTGTAGTTTAGGTTTATTGGCCATGTTAAATTGCCCCTTGTTGTCAGCGGGGAGATTAGTGGGGTAAATACATAGGGTTATGGGGATAGGGCCTGGGTGGAAATGTTGTTGGTGCAGACTCAATGGGTCAAATGGCCCCCTTATGCAGTGTCGGGATTCTATGATTCACAGTTGGATTGCTGCTCTGGTTGAACATTCCCTGACTTGCGCCGCTCAATGCTTGTTCCATGACCTTTCAAGCCCAGCTTTATCAGAAATTGGGAGGACAGCAGAATAGAACCCAGGCAGAAGACAGGACATGCCCTGTTGTTAAGTTTGAAGGTTGAGTTTGAATGTTAGTGAGTGGGTGATTGAATGGGCAGGGCGGTATGGTGAGGAGCTGGTGGCATGATGGGTAATAAAAACAGAAAGTGCTGGAAATACTCAACAGCTCTGGCAGCACCCATGGAGAAAGAAGCAGAGTTAATGTTTTGAGCCCAATATGACCCTACTTTGGAACAGTTTTGAAGAAGAGCCATATTGGGCTCAAAATGTTAACTCAATTTCTCTCTCCACAGATGCTGCCAGACCTGCAGTTATGTAGTTACCCAGGAATTTGACAAAGTTTTAATCAGCCTAACATCTCCAGGATAACTAACCAGGTAAGTACATTGGAACTGTTCAACATCTCCGGCTCTAATTCAGAATCACAGAAAATCGCAGAGGGTCCTGGGGCAGAGGGGAACTGCCCATGGAGGTCAGCACATCAGGACTTCCACAGAGTACTGACGAGCATCGCTGTCAAATTTTTAGGTTTCCATTGATCCAGAGATGTAAAGATTTAGGTCCATATCTCTATTTAAACAGCCTGGATTTGTATGCCCATTAATCACCTTCACAAGCTACCCTTCCAACTTCATATATCCTCAGATCACTCTGCTCCTGCAAAATCTGATCACCCTCCGCCCACCCTGAGAATTGTAGCCCATATTTTATATTGTTTCTCCTCAATATTCCTACCAAAATATGTCACTTCACACTTCTCTACATTAAATTTCTTCTGCCATGTGCCCATCTATGCCACCAGCCAGTTCATGTTCCCAGAAAGTCCATCACTGCCCTTCTCACAGTTCACAATACTTACAAACCTTGTGTCACCTGAAAACATGAAATTGTGCCCTGCACACCCAAGTCAAAGTCATCAAGGAGTTCAGCTCAACTCAACTTTCTTTTCCTGAGTGAGCACTTGAGGGAGGCACAGTGTCACAGTGGTAAGCACTGCTGCCTCACACAGGTTCGATTCCCGGCTTGGGTCACTGTCTGTACGGAGTCTGCACATTCTCCCCGTGTCTCCGTGGGTTTCCTCTGGGTACTCCAGTTTCCTCCCACAGTCCAAAAGACATGCTGATTAGGTGAATTGACCATACTAAGTTCTCCCTCAGTGTACCCGAACAGGCGGCAGAGTGTGGCAACTAGGGGATTTTCACAGTAACTTCATTGCAATGTTAATGTAAGCTTACTTGTGACTAATAAATAAACTTTAACTTTAACTGATATTTTCTTATATTTGCCTTTCCAATTCTTGGTCTTGTTTGAATGTCAAATCTATCCTTTTGTATTTCACTACACAGTAAGGCACAATTGCTGTATCCCTGATCCTGCTGCTCATTTCTTTAAATTTAAAGTAATGATGATCAGTTAACCCTTCCCTCACTGCTGCTCTTGCCTGCTGGGTATTGGCCCACTTCGTTCTACTGTCTTTTTAGCTTCAGCTATTGTAATTCCTGGCTATAAAGATTGATGATGCGGGGCCTAAGTACACCCCTCTGTCATTTTTGACCTTATTGTGACCTCCAGTATTGTCATCATTTTTTCCTGTTCTACAACTGATCCTGGCTCTTCATTTCCATGAAAATACCTTGATCAGTGGATCCTCTGACACTGCATCCTTCAAATAACTTCCATTTCACTTGCTGACTACACTTGTCTCTGAACATGGACAATTCCCATTGATGTTCCATGCTGACTCCATCCTATCGAGAGCAACTTCATCCCATGAAGGGACCAGTTACTTTAATTCTAGACTCCTTCCTCCTATCTACACCCTAGTCCCCATTTACTACCAGCATATATGAATCCTAATAATTGATTCATAATCAGACTTATGTAACTATGGACTTTTCCTGTTTATTTTTCAAACTTTTTCATCAACATACACATATTGGCTGAACCGGGTCTGAGTCCATCACTCCTATTTCTTATCTCTTCCTTTTTTGATTCTTTTCTCTTTACTGCTCTTTGATTCATCTTTCTTGTTAATGTGCCTCCCTTTATTTCTTCCAGTTTACTTTCCTCACAAATTTCTTCAGCAATCTTTGAGCTTGCTTTTCTCCCACCAATAGCCCAGCTTTGTCTCTCTGATAAGGCTACAGCTTCTCTTGGCATCCACTGAAGAGTCCAGCTAGGCACCCTTCGCTACATCTTTATGAAAAGCTCCACCTAGCAATCCTACTTGCTTCTATATCTGCCCCTATAAAAATCTCTCCTGATTTACTTACAATTGCACTTTTATATCCCAACTCCCTAGCGTTTTTGGCACCATCGATCTCCACAAGCACATGCTCACATTTGATTACTCTCTCGCATCCTAACACTTGCTCCTGGTATGGCCCTCTTCTCCTCTTCCTTAAGTCAAAAAGACGCAGATTTGAGTGGGTTGACATGGATCAAATGCCCTCCTTCTGTGCTGTAGCTTTTCTCTGGTTCTATGGTTCTTTGGATATAGTGAATACTGGTTCAGCCATTCGCTGCCATATCTGGGAGAGCCACATTGAGGATTATCAGTTCCTGCTCTTTTCTACTAAACTGCTCACTATTCCATGATCACCTTGGGATACAAAGATAAACCCTGGCTTCTTTTCTCTACTACAAACTGGCTTCTTAAACCCCTCTCCCATGTCCCCCTCACCCTCACCTCCAACAACAAATGTGAGGTGCTCATTGACACCTTGTCATTAAGACTAAATCCATCTGATCAGACATCTCTGCCTCTCCCTTCCATCCATCAGTTAGGGAAAATTTCTCCAAAGGCTGTCTCAGCCTTGCTCTGAAATTGCTTCTTTCTTCAGTTTCTCTCTTTCCCCTCACACCCTTTCCAAGATGATCTTGTCCATGGTAGCCATCTCCTGTTCCTTTGAGCCTATTCCCAATAAACTACTGGCCATCCAGCTCACCTTCGTGACTCCCTTGTTAGCTGATATTGTTAATGGCTCTCTCCCCTCCATCCCAACCTGCATCAAATCTCCCAACATCACTCATCTCCTCAAAAACTAACTTTTGACATCTTTTTTATAAATCACCATTCCATTTCCAACTTCCATTTCCTCTTCCAAGTTATTGAACATGCTGTCACCTCCCATGTCCATGACCATCTTCCCCAGAACTTCATGTTTGAATCCTACTAATCAGATTCCCCACTCTATCACAGTACCAAAACAACACTTAACAAAGTCACAGATGACATCCTATATGACAGTGACAGTTCCTTTTCGATGTATCTGCTGGTTTTCATATGATTGCCCACATCTTACTACTTCAATGTCTCTCTACCTCCGTCCAGCTGGGTGAACCATCTGGTTCTATTCTTATCTATCCAGGAGTAGACTGAGAGTCACCTGTAATGTCTTCACTCTTATTCCTGCATCCTTACCTTTGGTGGCCCCAAGGATCTACTAACCTGATGCCTCCTATTGTTCATCTACATGCTGTCCATTTGGAGACCTGATCCAAAAACATAGATCAGTTTCCACATGTACACAGATGATACCCAGCTCTACCTCACCACCACTTTCCCCAAACCCTCCGCCGTCTCTAAATTGTCACTCTGCTTGTGTGACATAGAGCATTGGGATAGAGTAACAATTTCCTCCAATTACATATCGGGAAGATCAAAGCCATTGTCTTGAATCTCCATCAGAAACTTTGTTTCTAAGTCACCAACTCCATCCCTTTCCCTGGCAACAATCTGATGCTGAAGCAGCCTATTCACATCCTTAGTATCATTTTTGACCCTAAGATTAATTTACTACCACATATCCACACCATTGCCAAATTTACCTATTTCCATCTCTACAACATCACTATCTGCCTTAGTTCATCTGCTGCTGAAACCCTAACTCATGTCTTTATTATCTCAGACTTGATTATTCCAATGTGTCCCTGGTCAGTCTCCCACTTGGGATTCCCCATAAACTTGAGATCATCCAAAACCCCGCTGTCTATATCCTTACTTGCACAAAGTCCCATTCACCAATCACCCCTGTACTCACTGACCTACACTGGCTCCCTGTTAGGCAATGCTATGACTTCAAAATTCTCAGACTTGTGTTCAAATACAACTATAGCCTCAGAAGCACTGAATTGTTGCAGCACAGACAGAGGCTGTTCGGCCCTCCGTTGGAGCAATTTTCCGAATGCCACTCCATCGTCTCCCCATTGCCCTGCACAATCCAATTTCCCCTTGATGCCTCAGTTGAACCTGCCTCTTCCTCACTTCAGGCAGTGCATTTCAGATCCAAACCACTCATTGTGAGGAAGGGTTTCCTCATGTTGCCATTCTTTCTTTTGCAAATTACCTTAAATCTCTGTCCTTTGATTCAAGAACCTTCCACCAATGGGAATATTTTCTTCTTATCCACTCTGTCCAGATCCCCCCCTGCCCCATGATTTTGAATTCCTCTTTCAAATCTCCTCTCAACCTTCTCTTCTCCAAGAACAGTCTCAACTTCTCTAATCTATCTACATAACTGAAATTGCTCATCCTTGGAAACCATTCTCATGCATATTTCTGCACTCTTTGCCTTTACATCTTTCTTAAAGTATGAGGCCAGATTTGAATACAGTACTTCAATTGAGGCTGATTCAATGTCTTATACAAGTTTAACATTATTTCCTTACTTTTTGTCTATGATTCTATTAATAAATAGCAGGATACTGGATGTTTTATTAATCATTCTCTCAACCTGCCCTAACACCATCAAGAACACAACACAAGAACACAAGAAATAAAAGCAGAAGTAAGTCACCGGACACTTCAAGCCTGCTTCACCATTCAAGGCATCTGTTGTCTTACTCACTATCACTACTGTCATTTAATCATCTCTTGTTCTGCAATTAATTACTTTATAGATCATTCTATTCCTTTCTTGTATAATGTGGTAATTTAGCAGGAATTGTGAATTGGATCATTTTACTTCTGCTTCAGTTTTGCCAGAGCCAACCAATCCGTTTGAAGGAATTGGATAAAGGAGTCACTGGGAAATCTGTGCCGTCAAGACTGTTGTGAAGCTAGTTAAAGAGGTTACATAGGAGTGGGCTGTTGGGATGATGACCATCAGATGGCTTATGACTGCCGCTGAAGGTGACTCAAGATCTGAATTGATTGAGTGGGCAAGTGAGTGACCCTAAATTTCAGATGCCGAGTTACAGAACTTTGAACCTGCATGTGATGCCACATGGGTGTTTTTGTTGTGTAGATGCACATTTGTTGTATCACTTACTTAAAGTGAAACTTATCTTTTAATTTGAAGTATTATGTGCCTGTTAATTCAATATTTTGTGTTGGTTCTGATTTGTGTTAAGGTAAAATGTGGTAAATGTTGGTGATTTCTTCATTTGGGGTTGATTGGTAAATTTGATCATTTTGTTTTCTGGATTCTCTACAGGGGTTGTAACAGGGAAATAATTCAAAAGAAAATAGTGACAAATATCGTGCGCAATTAAGGAAAACAAAAGCAGAACAGCTAACAGATGAATGGAAAGGTTAGTAGTCAAATTCAGTGGCAAAAGCTGTGTTAAGAATCCAAGGCCTATTGAAGAATGTGAGTATTGAGAATTGGCGTTTCTTGCTGTACTACATGATTTCTACATGCAGCTTACTCTCCTCATGCTATTCATTGGCTGGACACATCAGCATGCAGCCCAATATTACAAAAGGCTGGACCTAGTCAATGTTCTCTTCACCACCTAATGGCAAAATGCATTGTGGCTACAAGAAATGATGGGACTTTTCAAAAAGGCAGTTTGGAGGATGATAATGTCAGCAATGGATCAAAACATTGCTAAACAATGGGGCATGGGATCACATTTGGGAAGACATGGTAAATCAAAGAATAGAGACAAGGCAGTAGAGAAATATATTGGGAGCAATCTTATCTTCATGCCCCACCCGTCAATGGGTGGGATGAGCCGGTAACATCCGGAGAGAGCCGGAAAATCCAGTTTGTGCCGATCCAGCACCAAATATCCAGCAAGCTCAGCCTTACACCTGAAAAGGGTGCGTGGCTGATCTCAATTCTATTTAAATTCTACTTAAATAGATTTAAATTTTAAGATGAGCTCAGGATGCTTTCGCCTGGGCTCATTTGCCTCTGCGGACTCACTGGTGAGAATCATATTTAGTCCCCATCAACAGGGAACAGTCGTGATGGCCTCGCTGGTAGGATCAAAGGCCATTGAAGCCTCCATGGGAGATCGGGGGCAGGGAGGGTGCTAGCCTGGCACTGCCAACTTGGCACACTGACAGTGCCCACCAGACACCAGGCAGTGCCAAGGGAGCAGGGCCTACTAGGAGGGGTGGGGCCTGAAGGGGAAGGGCCTAAGGCAGAGGCGGGTGGGGGGACACTGCCAACTCTGCAACTGGGATCAGGGAGGTGGGGGAACACTCTGCACTCTGCAGCCAGTGATTGTCCAGTCTATGTGGAGTGGGAGTGGGGAATCGGATGGCCCGTATGGGGGTGGTGATCGGCCAGTCAATGAAGGAGGGGGAAAATGCCCGTGGGGGAGTAGGCAATCACCCAGTCTATGCATGGGTGGGATCAGCCGCGGAGGGCAGCAATAGCGTAGGGGTTAGTGATTGGCCGCGGAGGTCATCTCCTGCACATGTGCAATGGCATCCTCTACTGAAAGCTACTGACTTTTGGCGAGCTTAGGCCCCACCCCCTCCCGCTGCTGGCGGGAAACAGATCTTGCTTCATTTTCTTCCTCAGAATGTGGTAAAATTGGATTTTTAACTCGCCCCAAAAAAAGTGTGATTCTCTCTTGAAGCTTGTTTGGCACTTAAATGTTTTTTGGTAAGATCACCCCCATTCATATGGGAAATGATTAAAAGACTGTGACAGGAAAGGATAGAGAATACAAACCAATAAGCACATCAGCTGGTGAGGCTAGAGGTTACAAAATTTTTAAAAGGACAAAAGTAAAGGTTCTGTATTTGAATGCAATTAGCATTTATAACAAAATAGATAAACTGAGAGCATGAACAGGAATAAATAGGTCTGATCTGATAGCCATTATAGAGACATGGCTGCAGGATGATATAGATTGGGACCTGAATTTTGAAGGGTATCCAACATTTAGGAAGGATTGGCAGCTAAGGAAAGGTGGAGGGATGGCTCTGTTAATTAATCATGGTATTAGGTGGGATGATCTAAGTTCAGGAAACCAGGATGTTGAAATGGTTTGACAGAGATGTGAAATCATAAGGAGTCACTGTGGGAGTGGTGTACACGTCTTCTAGCAGTAAGCATATGGTAGGGCACAATATAAAGGAAGAAATAATGGGAGCTTGTGAGAAAGGTATGGTGCTAATCACGGGGGTTTTAATATACATATAGAGTGGGAATGTCAGATGGGAAAATGGAGCTGAGGTGAAGAGTTCATAGAATGTTTCTTAGAACAGAACATTCTGGAGCTAGCCAGAGAACGGGCTATAATAGAGCTGGCTTTGTGCAATGAGATGGGATTTATTAATGATCTCATACTGAAGGTGTCCCAAGATAGCAGTGCTCATATATGATTGAATCTTGCATTGTTTGAGGCAGAGAAGTGTGCTTCCAGGACCAGTATTTTAAACTTAAGTGAGACCAATTATGATGACATGAAAGTAGAACTTGCTAAAGTAAACTAGCAAATGAATTTAAGGGATCGGTCAATAGAGATGCAGATAAAGAGATATTACAGAATACTCAGAATAAATACATTCCAATGAAAAATAAAACATCCAAGGGGCAGATCTACCATCTATAGTTAACGAAAAAAAATTAAAGACTGAAAAGATCAGATATGTGCGCAAAGATGGCAGGTCAGAAGAGTGGGACAGAATATAAAGAACAGCAGAGAAAGACTAAAATAAAGGCAAATACTGCGGATGCTGGAATCTGAAGCAAAAACAGGAAATGCTGGAAAAACTCAGCAGGTCTGACAGCATCTGTGGTGAGAGAATAGAGCCAATGTCTCGAGTCAGAGTCTATTCTCTCTCCACAGATGTGGTCAAACCTGCTGAATTTTTCCAGCATTTTTGCGAAAGGAAGACTCAGGCCAGATTTTCCAGCCGGCCATGACAGCAGGATTTTCTGTCGATGGCATACCTCCACGGTGCATTTCCTGGTGGATAGGGGTGCATTCAATGTTGACATCCATGTTGACAACGGCAAGACTAAAAGTTTCTGCCCCCAGTCAATGGTGGGTTGCATTTGCTGCCACAAAACACAAAGTGGGTTGCGTGCAAATAAATAAAGAGGGAAAAATTAGAGTATGAGAGAAAGTTAGGTAGAAATATAAAAACAGATAATAAGAATTTCTTTAGATATTTAAATAAGAAAAAAAGTGAGCATTGATCTTATAGAAAATGAGTCTGGGGAATTAATACTGGAAAATAAGGAGATGGCTTATTATTATTTATATACATTTAATTTATTCAATTTATATCAATTGAACAGCTTTTTTGATTCAGTCTTCATTATAGAGGATGAAAGTAACATTCCAGAAATAGCTGTAAATCAGGAAATGGAAGGAAGGGATTAACTGAAGAAAACTCAATCACCAGGGAAGTGAAACTAAGTAAATTGTTGGAGCTCTGGGCTGATAAATCCCTGGGTCCTGATAGACATCATCCTTAGGTCTTTAAAAAAGTGACTAACTAGACTGTTGTTATGATGGTTTTAACTTTCCAAAATTCCCTAGATTTGTGGAAGATACCATTAGATTGGGAAATAGAGAATATAATTCCTTTATTCAAAAAGGGAGGGAGATAGAAAGCAAGAAATGAGGGGAAACGTTCGAAGCTATTTTTAAAGAAGCTATGGCAGGGCACTTAAAAATAATTCACGGCAATCAGGCAGTCAGTATCATGTTTAACAAATTTATTGGAGTGTTTTGAGGCAGTTTCTTCTTAGGCAGTTACTTGGAATTGAGGGCGACCTGCTTCCACACTAAAATGAGTTCTCAGATGACTGAGGAATCCAATGCATGACAATACAGGGGCAAATTTTCCTGTTCTGCCAACCACGGGAATTGGAGCGGGTGAGGGGCGGACCATGGAAAGGTCCGTTGACCTCAGGCGGGATTTTCTGGTTTTTGGGGTGAGAGTGGCCAAAAGATTCCCACCCACGGTCCCTGTCACAGGTGGGGCAGATGGAGGTTCAAGGAGCAGGTGAGTGGGGTGCCAGGGTTACCACATACTCCTTTCACAGTCACGCTAGGCTTCAGCTTGCTCTCGGCGCTGAAACCCGGGATGTTCAGCTCCTTGCCGGATGCGATGCTTTTCTTCCATTTCGAGAGGTCATGGCCCAGGGTTCCCAGGGGATGTTGCAGTTTTTCAAAGATGCTTTTAGGGTGTCCTTGAAACTTTTCCTCTGCTCTCCTGGGGCTAACTTGCCATGCCACAGCGCTTGTTTCGGGAGTCAGGCATGCAGGCGATGTGGCCCACCCAGTAGAGCTGACTGAAGATGGTCAATACTTCGATGCTTGGGATGTTGGCCTGAGTGAGAATATTGATGTCGGTGCACCTAACCTGCGAAGGGTTGTGCAGGATCTTGTGGAGGCAGCATTGGAGGTACCTCTCGAGGGATTTGAGGTGCCTGTTGTATATAGTTCTCATTTCTGAGCCATAGCAGAGGGCAAGTAGCACTTCTGCTCCGTAAACCATGAGCTTGATGCTAATGTCCAAGGTGCGTTGTGGATTTTGATAACACGGGCACTGCTGTGTGAGGAACAGGACAAGTTGATAGAGGACCTTTGTCTTACAGATGTTTACTGTAAGGGCCATGTTATTGTGCACTTTGGTGAAGGTCTTGATGATGAATTGGAGCTCGGCCTCTGATTGTGTGCAGATGCAAGCATCGTCTGCATGCTGTATTTCAATGACAGAGAATAGGATGATCTTGGATCTGGCCTGCAGGTGGTGGAGATTGAACAGATTCCTGATTGTTCTGTAGTTTAGTTCCACTCCTGCAGGGAGCTTGCTGAGGGTGAGATGGAGCACTGCAGCAAGGAAGGTTGAGAAGAGTTTCAGTGCAATGACACACCCTTGCTTGACTCCATCTAGCACGGTGGCACAGTGGTTAGCATTGCTGCCTCAGTGCCAGGGACCCGGGTTTGATTCCCGGCTTAGGTCACTGTCCGTGTGGAGTCTGCACATTCTCTCCGTGTGTGTGTGTGGGTTTCCTCCGGGTGTTCCGGTTTCCTCCCACACTCCAAAGATGTGCAGGTTAGGTGAATTGGCCATGCTAAATTCTCCCTCATTGTGCCCAAACAGGCACTGGAGTGTGGCGACTAGGGGATTTTCACAGTACTTCATTGCAGTATTAATATAAGTCTACATGTGACAAATAAATAAACTTCAAACTTTGACTCCATTCTGAATTTGAATTGGTTCTGTGGTGGATCTGTTATGATGTGGGGATGCCGGCGTTGGACTGGGGTAAACACAGTAAGAAGTTTAACAACACCAGGTTAAAGTCCAACAGGTTTATTTGGTAGCAAAAGCCACACAAGCTTTCGAGGCTCTGAGCCCCTTCTTCAGGTGAGTGGGAATTCTGTTCACAAACAGAACTTATAAAGACACAGACTCAATTTACATGAATAATGGTTGGAATGCGAATACTTACAACTAATCCAGTCTTTAAGAAACAAAACGCTCGACAATCACCAGGCAAGACTGTTCTCTTCCTGTTGGGGAGCACTTCAGCGGTCACGGGCATTCGGCCTCTGATATTCGGGTAAGCGTTCTCCAAGGCGGCCTTCGCGACACACGACTGCGCAGAGTCGCTGAGCAGAAACTGATAGCCAAGTTCCGCACACACAAGGACGGCCTCAACCGGGATATTGGGTTTATGTCACACTATTTGTAACTCCCACAGTTGCGTGGACCTGCAGAGTTTCACTGGCTGTCTTGTCTGGAGACAATACACATCTTTTTAGCCTGTCTTGATGCTCTCTCCGCTCCCATTGTTTTGTTTCTTAAAGACTGGATTAGTTGTAAGTATTCGCATTCCAACCATTATTCATGTAAATTGAGTCTGTGTCTTTATAAGTTCTGTTTGTGAACAGAATTCCCACTCACCTGAAGAAGGGGCTCAGAGCCTCGAAAGCTTGTGTGGCTTTTGCTACCAAATAAACCTGTTGGACTTTAACCTGGTGTTGTTAAACTTCTTACTGTGTGGCAACTAGGGGATTTTCACAGTAACTTCATTGCAATGTTAATGTAAGCTTACTTGTGACTAATAAATAAACTTTAACTTTAACTGATATTTTCTTATATTTGCCTTTCCAATTCTTGGTCTTGTTTGAATGTCAAATCTATCCTTTTGTATTTCACTACACAGTAAGGCACAATTGCTGTATCCCTGATCCTGCTGCTCATTTCTTTAAATTTAAAGTAATGATGATCAGTTAACCCTTCCCTCACTGCTGCTCTTGCCTGCTGGGTATTGGCCCACTTCGTTCTACTGTCTTTTTAGCTTCAGCTATTGTAATTCCTGGCTATAAAGATTGATGATGCGGGGCCTAAGTACACCCCTCTGTCATTTTTGACCTTATTGTGACCTCCAGTATTGTCATCATTTTTTCCTGTTCTACAACTGATCCTGGCTCTTCATTTCCATGAAAATACCTTGATCAGTGGATCCTCTGACACTGCATCCTTCAAATAACTTCCATTTCACTTGCTGACTACACTTGTCTCTGAACATGGACAATTCCCATTGATGTTCCATGCTGACTCCATCCTATCGAGAGCAACTTCATCCCATGAAGGGACCAGTTACTTTAATTCTAGACTCCTTCCTCCTATCTACACCCTAGTCCCCATTTACTACCAGCATATATGAATCCTAATAATTGATTCATAATCAGACTTATGTAACTATGGACTTTTCCTGTTTATTTTTCAAACTTTTTCATCAACATACACATATTGGCTGAACCGGGTCTGAGTCCATCACTCCTATTTCTTATCTCTTCCTTTTTTGATTCTTTTCTCTTTACTGCTCTTTGATTCATCTTTCTTGTTAATGTGCCTCCCTTTATTTCTTCCAGTTTACTTTCCTCACAAATTTCTTCAGCAATCTTTGAGCTTGCTTTTCTCCCACCAATAGCCCAGCTTTGTCTCTCTGATAAGGCTACAGCTTCTCTTGGCATCCACTGAAGAGTCCAGCTAGGCACCCTTCGCTACATCTTTATGAAAAGCTCCACCTAGCAATCCTACTTGCTTCTATATCTGCCCCTATAAAAATCTCTCCTGATTTACTTACAATTGCACTTTTATATCCCAACTCCCTAGCGTTTTTGGCACCATCGATCTCCACAAGCACATGCTCACATTTGATTACTCTCTCGCATCCTAACACTTGCTCCTGGTATGGCCCTCTTCTCCTCTTCCTTAAGTCAAAAAGACGCAGATTTGAGTGGGTTGACATGGATCAAATGCCCTCCTTCTGTGCTGTAGCTTTTCTCTGGTTCTATGGTTCTTTGGATATAGTGAATACTGGTTCAGCCATTCGCTGCCATATCTGGGAGAGCCACATTGAGGATTATCAGTTCCTGCTCTTTTCTACTAAACTGCTCACTATTCCATGATCACCTTGGGATACAAAGATAAACCCTGGCTTCTTTTCTCTACTACAAACTGGCTTCTTAAACCCCTCTCCCATGTCCCCCTCACCCTCACCTCCAACAACAAATGTGAGGTGCTCATTGACACCTTGTCATTAAGACTAAATCCATCTGATCAGACATCTCTGCCTCTCCCTTCCATCCATCAGTTAGGGAAAATTTCTCCAAAGGCTGTCTCAGCCTTGCTCTGAAATTGCTTCTTTCTTCAGTTTCTCTCTTTCCCCTCACACCCTTTCCAAGATGATCTTGTCCATGGTAGCCATCTCCTGTTCCTTTGAGCCTATTCCCAATAAACTACTGGCCATCCAGCTCACCTTCGTGACTCCCTTGTTAGCTGATATTGTTAATGGCTCTCTCCCCTCCATCCCAACCTGCATCAAATCTCCCAACATCACTCATCTCCTCAAAAACTAACTTTTGACATCTTTTTTATAAATCACCATTCCATTTCCAACTTCCATTTCCTCTTCCAAGTTATTGAACATGCTGTCACCTCCCATGTCCATGACCATCTTCCCCAGAACTTCATGTTTGAATCCTACTAATCAGATTCCCCACTCTATCACAGTACCAAAACAACACTTAACAAAGTCACAGATGACATCCTATATGACAGTGACAGTTCCTTTTCGATGTATCTGCTGGTTTTCATATGATTGCCCACATCTTACTACTTCAATGTCTCTCTACCTCCGTCCAGCTGGGTGAACCATCTGGTTCTATTCTTATCTATCCAGGAGTAGACTGAGAGTCACCTGTAATGTCTTCACTCTTATTCCTGCATCCTTACCTTTGGTGGCCCCAAGGATCTACTAACCTGATGCCTCCTATTGTTCATCTACATGCTGTCCATTTGGAGACCTGATCCAAAAACATAGATCAGTTTCCACATGTACACAGATGATACCCAGCTCTACCTCACCACCACTTTCCCCAAACCCTCCGCCGTCTCTAAATTGTCACTCTGCTTGTGTGACATAGAGCATTGGGATAGAGTAACAATTTCCTCCAATTACATATCGGGAAGATCAAAGCCATTGTCTTGAATCTCCATCAGAAACTTTGTTTCTAAGTCACCAACTCCATCCCTTTCCCTGGCAACAATCTGATGCTGAAGCAGCCTATTCACATCCTTAGTATCATTTTTGACCCTAAGATTAATTTACTACCACATATCCACACCATTGCCAAATTTACCTATTTCCATCTCTACAACATCACTATCTGCCTTAGTTCATCTGCTGCTGAAACCCTAACTCATGTCTTTATTATCTCAGACTTGATTATTCCAATGTGTCCCTGGTCAGTCTCCCACTTGGGATTCCCCATAAACTTGAGATCATCCAAAACCCCGCTGTCTATATCCTTACTTGCACAAAGTCCCATTCACCAATCACCCCTGTACTCACTGACCTACACTGGCTCCCTGTTAGGCAATGCTATGACTTCAAAATTCTCAGACTTGTGTTCAAATACAACTATAGCCTCAGAAGCACTGAATTGTTGCAGCACAGACAGAGGCTGTTCGGCCCTCCGTTGGAGCAATTTTCCGAATGCCACTCCATCGTCTCCCCATTGCCCTGCACAATCCAATTTCCCCTTGATGCCTCAGTTGAACCTGCCTCTTCCTCACTTCAGGCAGTGCATTTCAGATCCAAACCACTCATTGTGAGGAAGGGTTTCCTCATGTTGCCATTCTTTCTTTTGCAAATTACCTTAAATCTCTGTCCTTTGATTCAAGAACCTTCCACCAATGGGAATATTTTCTTCTTATCCACTCTGTCCAGATCCCCCCCTGCCCCATGATTTTGAATTCCTCTTTCAAATCTCCTCTCAACCTTCTCTTCTCCAAGAACAGTCTCAACTTCTCTAATCTATCTACATAACTGAAATTGCTCATCCTTGGAAACCATTCTCATGCATATTTCTGCACTCTTTGCCTTTACATCTTTCTTAAAGTATGAGGCCAGATTTGAATACAGTACTTCAATTGAGGCTGATTCAATGTCTTATACAAGTTTAACATTATTTCCTTACTTTTTGTCTATGATTCTATTAATAAATAGCAGGATACTGGATGTTTTATTAATCATTCTCTCAACCTGCCCTAACACCATCAAGAACACAACACAAGAACACAAGAAATAAAAGCAGAAGTAAGTCACCGGACACTTCAAGCCTGCTTCACCATTCAAGGCATCTGTTGTCTTACTCACTATCACTACTGTCATTTAATCATCTCTTGTTCTGCAATTAATTACTTTATAGATCATTCTATTCCTTTCTTGTATAATGTGGTAATTTAGCAGGAATTGTGAATTGGATCATTTTACTTCTGCTTCAGTTTTGCCAGAGCCAACCAATCCGTTTGAAGGAATTGGATAAAGGAGTCACTGGGAAATCTGTGCCGTCAAGACTGTTGTGAAGCTAGTTAAAGAGGTTACATAGGAGTGGGCTGTTGGGATGATGACCATCAGATGGCTTATGACTGCCGCTGAAGGTGACTCAAGATCTGAATTGATTGAGTGGGCAAGTGAGTGACCCTAAATTTCAGATGCCGAGTTACAGAACTTTGAACCTGCATGTGATGCCACATGGGTGTTTTTGTTGTGTAGATGCACATTTGTTGTATCACTTACTTAAAGTGAAACTTATCTTTTAATTTGAAGTATTATGTGCCTGTTAATTCAATATTTTGTGTTGGTTCTGATTTGTGTTAAGGTAAAATGTGGTAAATGTTGGTGATTTCTTCATTTGGGGTTGATTGGTAAATTTGATCATTTTGTTTTCTGGATTCTCTACAGGGGTTGTAACAGGGAAATAATTCAAAAGAAAATAGTGACAAATATCGTGCGCAATTAAGGAAAACAAAAGCAGAACAGCTAACAGATGAATGGAAAGGTTAGTAGTCAAATTCAGTGGCAAAAGCTGTGTTAAGAATCCAAGGCCTATTGAAGAATGTGAGTATTGAGAATTGGCGTTTCTTGCTGTACTACATGATTTCTACATGCAGCTTACTCTCCTCATGCTATTCATTGGCTGGACACATCAGCATGCAGCCCAATATTACAAAAGGCTGGACCTAGTCAATGTTCTCTTCACCACCTAATGGCAAAATGCATTGTGGCTACAAGAAATGATGGGACTTTTCAAAAAGGCAGTTTGGAGGATGATAATGTCAGCAATGGATCAAAACATTGCTAAACAATGGGGCATGGGATCACATTTGGGAAGACATGGTAAATCAAAGAATAGAGACAAGGCAGTAGAGAAATATATTGGGAGCAATCTTATCTTCATGCCCCACCCGTCAATGGGTGGGATGAGCCGGTAACATCCGGAGAGAGCCGGAAAATCCAGTTTGTGCCGATCCAGCACCAAATATCCAGCAAGCTCAGCCTTACACCTGAAAAGGGTGCGTGGCTGATCTCAATTCTATTTAAATTCTACTTAAATAGATTTAAATTTTAAGATGAGCTCAGGATGCTTTCGCCTGGGCTCATTTGCCTCTGCGGACTCACTGGTGAGAATCATATTTAGTCCCCATCAACAGGGAACAGTCGTGATGGCCTCGCTGGTAGGATCAAAGGCCATTGAAGCCTCCATGGGAGATCGGGGGCAGGGAGGGTGCTAGCCTGGCACTGCCAACTTGGCACACTGACAGTGCCCACCAGACACCAGGCAGTGCCAAGGGAGCAGGGCCTACTAGGAGGGGTGGGGCCTGAAGGGGAAGGGCCTAAGGCAGAGGCGGGTGGGGGGACACTGCCAACTCTGCAACTGGGATCAGGGAGGTGGGGGAACACTCTGCACTCTGCAGCCAGTGATTGTCCAGTCTATGTGGAGTGGGAGTGGGGAATCGGATGGCCCGTATGGGGGTGGTGATCGGCCAGTCAATGAAGGAGGGGGAAAATGCCCGTGGGGGAGTAGGCAATCACCCAGTCTATGCATGGGTGGGATCAGCCGCGGAGGGCAGCAATAGCGTAGGGGTTAGTGATTGGCCGCGGAGGTCATCTCCTGCACATGTGCAATGGCATCCTCTACTGAAAGCTACTGACTTTTGGCGAGCTTAGGCCCCACCCCCTCCCGCTGCTGGCGGGAAACAGATCTTGCTTCATTTTCTTCCTCAGAATGTGGTAAAATTGGATTTTTAACTCGCCCCAAAAAAAGTGTGATTCTCTCTTGAAGCTTGTTTGGCACTTAAATGTTTTTTGGTAAGATCACCCCCATTCATATGGGAAATGATTAAAAGACTGTGACAGGAAAGGATAGAGAATACAAACCAATAAGCACATCAGCTGGTGAGGCTAGAGGTTACAAAATTTTTAAAAGGACAAAAGTAAAGGTTCTGTATTTGAATGCAATTAGCATTTATAACAAAATAGATAAACTGAGAGCATGAACAGGAATAAATAGGTCTGATCTGATAGCCATTATAGAGACATGGCTGCAGGATGATATAGATTGGGACCTGAATTTTGAAGGGTATCCAACATTTAGGAAGGATTGGCAGCTAAGGAAAGGTGGAGGGAT